>NC_053164.1:163583479-163853479 GCF_016835505.1 Polypterus senegalus | reverse complement strand
TTCCGGGTGAGTCACTCGATCATTAAACATACAAAGTCCTTCCAAGATGGAGAGATGATAAAAGAGGCCTTCATTGCGGCAGATGGCTAGGGAGAAATTCCTGCTGAGAAGACCCCTGGCATTAAACATGCAGAATACAAGCAACTTAATAACAATCAATTTTTTTTCCCAATCTGACCAACATGTTGAATGAGCTTAATTTACAGCTGCAAGGAAAAGAGAAAACCATGGTCAATATGATTAGCTCAGTTCATGCTTCCAAAACGTCCTTAAAGCTGCAGCGCCTTGATTTGGAGAACATCCAAAGCTTCGCGTCAGAGCTGGAGACGCAATGGAAGGCGTGTGCACAACTTGACAGCATACGCCACACAGAGCAAATTGAAAATTGCCTATCAGACTTTGACAGACGGTTTCAAGACTTAGCTTTACTTGAGCCAATCGCTAAATTTAAGTGCTATCCATTTAGGGAAGATGTTGAGGGTGATTCACTTGCATCAGAAATTGCAACACTGTTTCACCTAAAACTCCTCTACAGTGGAGGATAAGATTTTGACACAACAGGATGACATTCAGCTGAAGTCTGGGGCTCATGGACAGTTTTGGAACTTACTCACACAGGAAAAGTACCCAAACATGAGGAAATGTGCTACCTCCTTGACTGCATTATTCGGCTCTACTTATTTATGTGAGTCAGCCTTTTCCCACATGAAGAATATTAAATCCAAATACTGTAGTGACCATAAATGTATTGAATTGTTATTGTGCCATAAGGGTTATTCAGTTATGCAAGGTATATATATAGCATTTTTAATGTAGGTAGATCATTTCGACCTGGTCATTTTAAAAGTAGCTCGCAAGCCGAAAACAGTGTGGGCACCCATGATGTACACTGACAGTATAATACTGCATATTCACTTGTCCTCCAAATAGCACAGCTGATAGAAAATAACATTAGAACAAGGCAGCTTGTGCACGTACAAGAAGTCTCACTTTACCATGACTGTCAGTGTCTGTGCATGTTTGGTTAAACGTGCTTGTTCTTCACTCAGTGAAGTGATAATTAAGCTTCAGAAGAAGTTGGCTCTCATTTTTCATGTACAGTATTCTTTCTTTCCCTGTCCGCTGTCTGTGAGGAATTTGTGCCACTAGGATGCAACAGTTTGTGTGTGGTCATGTGACTGCATGGCTACGTCTGATTTGTGAAACTGAGCCATATGATTATTGTTGCTATGTCTGATTGGTGAAACAGTCATGCAGTAGATCTATACATATCTATATGTATATATATATATATATATATATGTGTATATCTATATGTATATATATATATATATATATATATACACATATCTCTCTATTACAATGGAAGACACTTAAAACACCTGCGAGGCGAAAGAGATTGGCCATGGACCGTCTCGTGGGAACATAGAACATGAGATTCTTGCAAAACACGCCACAACCAATATCAAATAAGACCACGGGCAGCAAAACACTCAGTCGTGTAAAGGCTTTGAGCAAAAGAGACTCAAAAGCGTTGGGAGAGAAAAAAATTCAAAAAAGAAAAAGAATAATATAGGTGCAAATTCAGAAAATAAGGAAAGTAATAATCAGCCCGGAACAATAGGAACAAGTGGATTTGAAAAAAGTATGTCCAATTGGGCTCAGAATTAAAAGACAAAGAGTAAAAGACAAAGTAGAACTTCATAAAGACGTTCAAAAACAACACTATACACATGCAGAGCAGGTTAGAGATTATGAAAGCAGTGGCATTTAAAACGCTCAAAAATATTTTGGCGTGATACACGTGGAGAAAGTTATAGAATATGAAAGCAGGAAAATTAGAAAGTGTCAAAAAAAGAAAGTACAGATCGCTGTAGCACAAACAAACGGAAATTATTACTCGAAAAAACGGAAAATAATCACCACGAACCAGGTGTCATTGAAAAAAAAGCAGGACAAAGCGAGGTCAGAAATAAAAGACGAAGAATAGAAAACAAAGTAAAACGTTATAAAGAGGTTAAAAAAACAAGGGGGCCAAACACATGCAGAGCAGGTTAGAGATAATGAAAACTGGAATTCAAAAAACAAAAAAATGTAGATGCGAAACACATGCAGAGCAAGATACAGAATATGAAAGCAGAAAAAAATGACAGTGTCAAAACAAAGAAAGTAAACATCACATTAGTACAAACAAAGAGAAATTATTACTTGGAGAAATAACGAAAAGGCTAATAGAGATCGAATATATGGACATAGGTGATATGTCAGAAGTATGTAAATATTGTAAGGCTTTGAAGTTTAAGTTAGAGAATTTTAAAAACGGGGTTAACCTCACATGCATTTATCGGTTACTTTGCAAAAAAAATTATGATGTAGATCGTTTTGTCTGTGCTGAAGAAACTTATCCTGAATTATGGTACAAAGTCATTAAACACATGTCTCATGGACCTCATTTAAAAGATTCAGCAAAATCTTAAAAGTGTGTATCCGGAAAACCAAACACGAATATATATATATATATATATATATATATATATATATATATATATATATATATATATATATATATATATATATATATATATATATATATATATATATATATATATATATATATATATATATATATATATATATATATATATACATACACACACATACATAGGCAGTTCCTGGGTTACGAACGAGATAGGGACTGTAGGTTAGTACTTAAGTTGAATTTGTATGTAAGTCAGAACAGGTTACATAAATTTAATAAATGCTATTGTTGACCAACTGTAACCAAGTGCTCTGCCAATGAATAATGAAGTTCCACCTCTCTCTTTTCTTTTTATTTCTATTTTATTTTTAATGGTGATAGTTTTTCTCTTCTTTACTGTATCACCAGCACTTGCATCAGATTTGTGTTTCAGAGACATTGTTGAAGGGTGAAGACAAAAGATTAAGATGAGCTCTACCGCACAGCACTGTACAGTACATGCTATCACAGCAGGAAGGCACCAGTTGTCAATACGTCTGATGTACTGACAAGAGACAGCTTCCTGCTATGTGCATAACAGTACAAGCAGGCTTGCTATTGAGAATGAATGGGGGCATCGACAGGTGGTTCATCACCAACCCACCTCATAGTCACCTCCACTACAGTATGCAGCGTCTGCCCACTGAGAACGAACACAGTGCAGCCAAAGGCGGGCAGTGAATTGCCCCCATTCAATAGGCAGCCATCCGATGCACACTACAGTGCTACCCCCTGCCACCCCATTCACCATCAATAGCCTCTGTTCAGTCACAACCAGGTCACCGCTTGCAGCATTACCAGCCGCCCAACAAGAACGAACAGGGCGGCCATGTGTGGTGGGCAGGCAGTGAAACTGCTTGCTGCCGGGAGCCGCCCGAGGGACACTACACTGCACGGGCAGCAAAATCGGCTCCGTCCAGCCACCGCTTGCAGCGTCCCCAGGCCGAAGATGATGGAGTGGTAGTTACTGAGGCGCATGCGTTGCAGCTGCGGCCCCGTTCGTATGTCCGTAACCTGGGGACTACCTATATATATATATATATATATATATATATATATATATATATATATATATATATATATATATATATATATATACATACACACAAACACACACACAATATATATAAATAAACAACTTGGCTATTAATAGATTGCCTATAAAAAATATCTTGTGTGAAATGTTTTTCTTTTATTCTAAATGACTTTTATGTTTGTGGTTTTGTCAGTTCTAACTGCAGAAGCAACAAAAAAAAAAAGAAAATGTTAAATGAGATGGATAAATTGATTTATAAAATGCATGGATTAAGAGAAAAATTAAATCTATCAAAAAAAAAAACTGCAAAGCACAAACCACACATCTAATGTGACTGCTGGCTGAGGCTGTAGGTGGTTTTGCGTTTGTATTTTCAGGTTCTTTCCAGTCCTAGTGCATGCTTCATTGACCACAGTCATGTGCTAAATGGCCAATGCTATAAATGATGACCTTGCTGTGCCCCTTTCTTGAGACTTTCGGTAGTAACCCAAAATGCACTCGTCAATTTGGATAATACTCCCACTTACTAGATAAAAAAAATACTTAATATTAATGAACATGAATAAAAAACTAAAATATATATATTAAACTGATGTCAATATTCTAAATAACCTTTGTTAAATTTGTCACGTCATTATTTTTGCTACTTCAGTTTATGGTACTCTCGACAGCCAGTTATAGCTGAATAGCTTGGACTTGAAGTTTTTAACTGTGTCTGTCACCAGTGCATTATGCATGATATTAAATGTGGACAGATCTACATGGTCTCGGTAATGTCATTTTAACTTTTAGGCTTTTTTTTGCCAGCTTTGTCACCATGAAAAAATATTTACAGTGAGAGTAGAAACATGGAGAGAACAAAATGTAAAACAGATCAATGTGAAATTTCAGGTTAGTTATTTTACTGAAGTATATGACCATAAATAATATTACATGTCTTTACTTGTTCTCTGAACAAGGTCATGGCGAGATAACCGTGCATACTGTGGACCTTGCTGATAAAGACCACATCAGTCACTCACACCAGGATAATACAGTATATGAGATATCAATCAACCCACAAGAATAAAAAGTGAATATGTGTTAGTGAACACGGTCTGCTTGGAAATCCCCTGCACTGTCCATAATCACATTGATCATTGGAAAAGGCAGTATATAAATAAAATGTATTATTATTATTATTAGAAGTAGTATTATTATTATATTTAAATTATAAGAAATAAAAAAGTACAGGTGGTTTGTATTGTATCTCTTATCTCCATAACTGGGCGGCACGGTGGAGCAGTGGTAGCGCTGCTGCCTCACAGTAAGGAGACCTGGGTCCTCCCTGTGTGGAGTTTGCATGTTCTCCCTGTGTCTGCGTGGGTTTCCTCTGGGTACTCCGGCTTCTTTCCCACAGTCCAAAGACATGCAGGTTAGGTGCATTGGTGATTCTAAATTGTTCCTGGTGTGTGCTTGGTGTGTGTGTTTGCCCTGCGGTGGGCTGGCGCCCTGCCCGTGGTTTGTTTCATGCCTTGCGCCCTGTGTTCGCTGGGATTGGCTCCAGCAGAACCCCGTGACCCTGTAGTTAGGATGTAGCAGGTTGGATACTGGATGGATCTCCATAACTATAATACATACACTTTGACCCCTTTACCACCATTCCTCACTTAAGCATAGTCTGCTGAAATCTAACGCTTTTAGTACTATATTAAACATTATACATAAAAGTTGCAGCAAAATCAATTCCATAGCGATGACTGCATGCTGATTAAAACATGAAAAACAAAACAGATTGTGTGCATGAGATTCAGCAAATACTGAATTAATTAAATGTACTATAAGAGGAAGAGAAGCTCATCTGTCTTGTGTTTTATGTGCCATGACAGAATGGAAAAAAAGGGACGAGCACTACTATGCTAGAAGCTTAGCACTTAATTGCTAAACCTGACATGCTCAATGATTTTTAGTCATTTAAACTGACATAATTCAGTAACAAGTCTGGCACATCTGACATACCCCAAGAATAGAGGTAGCGTAATATAACATCAGCCGAGTTTGACCAAGTATCCTTACTAATTTCTTCCTGCCAAGGTATAAAGAATTAAAAGGCACATTCATTTAATCTGTCCATCACGTCCTAGGCCTACTCTGGGCCATCTGCCAGTGGGCCCTGGCTTGTATACCTCCTATAGGAAAAGCCAAGGTGAAATTTTAAATACAATGTTAAACCTCGTCTGCTAAATATTTCCTCATGTGGAGAAGCAGACCAAGAAATCGGGACCAAATGACATGTAGCAGTGCCCTTGGAACGCCAAGCTCTTAAAGCAGGCTCCTAATGATATCAAGGGGTCATAGATTTCTAAATCCATAAACACTTTTAAAAGCCTTTTAAAAAAAGGAAGGACTGACATATAAAAGATACATATTTAAAATAAGCTGATAAGAGACCTTGCATTTGAATTGCTTGTTTAAAAAGAAGTGTTAAGTCAATCAGCAATTAAGTTATTAAACTGACCACACAACATCTGGGGAAAAAAAAAGAAAAAACACGCACCCAGAATGCAACAGCAGTGTGAAACAGTGCCATCTTCAGACAGCATGCCGTAGGTTCCAAGATATGGAGACACAACCTTCTGGATGAGAGACTCTAGTTTCAAATAGTCCTCAGTCACTCCTTTACACTCATGGACCCCCTGAAACAAATGAAGAATAAAATGCACAGTGACTATAGTAATAATAATAATTTTTTAGGTTTTCAGTTATTTGGAGAAAAAAATAGCAATAGAGTGGGTAGCAAATATAATTAATTCTAGCAATAATAAGAGCTTTAAAAATACAAATATTACAACTAGGATTCACTGAATGCTCAATAATATTAGCAGCATGTTCCACCTTCACCATGAAAGCCAAAATTTCTTTAAAAAAATACAACCCAAATTCCAATGAAGTTTGGACGTTGTGTAAAACGTAAATAAAAACAGAATACAATGATTTGCAAATCCTTTTCAACCTATATTCAATTGAATACACTACGAAGCCAAGATATCTAATGTTCAAACTGATAACTTTTATTGTTGTTTTGCAAATCTTCACTCATTTTGAATTTGATGCCTGCAACATGTTCCAAAAAAGCTGGGACAGGGGCAGCAAAAGACTCAGAAAGTTAAGGAATGTTTAAAAAACACCTCTTTTGAACATTCCACAGGTGAACAGGCTAATTGGAAACAGGTGTTTGTCATGATTGGGTATAAAAGGAGCATCCCCAAAAGGCTCAGTAGTTCTCAAGCAAGGATGGGGCGAGGTTCACCACTTTGTGAACAACTGCGTGGGCAAATAGTCCAGCAGTTTAAGAACAATGTTTATCAACGTACAATTGCAAGGAATCTAGGGATTTCATCATCTACTGTCCATAATATCATCAAAAGATTCAGAGAATCTGGAGAAATCTCTGTACGCGGTAAGGCCGAATACCAACACTGGATGCCCGTGACCTTCGATCCCTCAGATGGCACTGCATTAAAAATCAACATTATTCTGTAAAAGATATTACCACGTGGGCTCAGGAATACTTCAGAAAACCATTGTCAGTTAACACAGTTAGTCACTACATCTACAAGTGCAAGTTAATACTCTATCATGAAAAGCGAAAGCCATATATCAACAACACCCAGAAACGCCGCCAGCTTCTCTGGGCCCGAGCTCATCTGATATGGACTGACGCAAATTGGAAAAGTGTGATGTGGTCTGATGAGTCCACATTTCAAATTGTTTTTGGAAATCATGGACGTCGTGTCCTCGGGCCAAAGAGGAAAAGGACCATTCGGATTGTTATCAGTGCAAAGTTCAAAATGCCAGCATCTCTAAAGGTATGGGGGTGTGTTAGTGCCCATGGCATGGGTAACTTGCACATCTGTGAAGGCACCATTAATGTTGAAAGGTACATGCAGGTTTTGGTGCAACATATGCCAAGTGACTTCTTTTTCAGGGACGTCTCTGCTTATTTCAGCAGGACAATGCAAAGCCACATTATGCATGTGTTACAACAGCATGGCTCCATAGTAAAACAGTGCAGGTACTAGCCTGGCCTGCCTGCAGTCCAGACCTGTCTCCCCTTGAAAATGTGTGGCACATTATGAAGTGCAAAATACGACAACATTAGACCCCGGACTGTTGAGCAACTGAAGCTGTACATCAAGCAAGAATGGGAAAGAATTCCACCTACACAGCTTCAACAATTAGTGTCCGCAGTTCCCAAATGCTTATTGAGTGTTGTTAAAAGGAAGGTGATATAACACAGTGGTAAACATGCCCCTGTCCCAGCTTTTTTGGAACATGTTGCAGGCATCAAATTCAAAATGAGTGAAGATTTGCAAAACAACAATAAAGTTTATTAGTTTGAACATTCGATATCTTGTCTTTGTAGTGTATTCAATTTAATATAGGTTGAAAAGGATTTGCAAATCATTGTATTCTGTTTTTATTTACGTTTTACACAACGTCCCAACTTCATTGGGATTGGGGTTGTAAAATAAAATAAGTAATAACAGTTAAACTTACCTTATACAACTAATTAATTTTAAATCTTAAGTAACTGTAAATTGGTGAGACAAGTTAGGTAGTTGTAATAAATTATCAGCCTGTGATTCAGCAGTGGTGGTACCAAAAAGGCTGCAGTGAAAGACCTTTAACACAATAGGCACAGCTTGTATATGACTTTCGTATCTGATACAATCATTTAGACCAGTGCTCTTCTCCCCCTTTCTTGACCATGGGATATAGAATAATGCTTAAAACCTTAAGAATAACTTCAGTGATGAGCTGGGAGGACAAACTAGGGCTGAAGTTAGTGTGTTCCTAATGCAGCAGAAAAGAAGGTGATAAAGATAGAGGAGGATTCAAAAAACAGAGGAGTAAAGGTAATTACTTATCAATCATTTTTCTTCAAACCACACCTTCATTAACTGAATGGACATTAAGAAATAAATTATAACAGTTACAATACATTATTCTTCCCTAGTCATCAAATCATAAAATAAAACACTAGATCAAATTAATAATCAAACTGATAATTCTCCAGGAAATGTAAATATGCTCTATGGATCTCTTACATTTTTCTCATTTTATTAATACTATTTACTTAAAAGAAATACCAATGCTGCGACAAATAGTAAACTTTCAATTGAGCGTTTTTGGCAAGTTTTAAATATAGCAACGATTTGTGTGCTTTATTAGAAAGGACCTGACACGTTATAGTACTTGTGGAGTAATGTAATGTTGCCCACAATCAGATAAGTGATCATTTACTTTTCCAGTTTAATCCAACATGTAGTAATTATTTGTGTGGCTTTTTCAGTCTGCACTTCTATTTAAAGGTGACAGCCTAAAACCGCCAAATTCATTCTCTATAAGTAAACTTCACTAGCATACAATTTAATGAATGTAAACATACTTTAATACAGCTTTTCTTTACAGTATTACAGATACAGTAAGTGATCACTGGAAACCATTCATTTACTGAAAAACCTTTTAATTAAGGCTTTTTTAATACATACTGTAAAAATGAAAAATAAATACAAATAGCCTTATGTTTTTAAAAGCAAATAAGTGGATGAAAATTGTCCCAATTTTAGACAGAGAATTATTTGCTTTTTCTTGTTAACAAGGAGCAAGTGTAAAAAAAAGTCTTAAAACAAACAAACAAAGCACTAACATTAATAATGCAAAAAATAAGAACATGTCAAGAGGATATCTGTATTTTTTTCTTTACAAAACACAATGAAAAATTTACCAAAAAAGGTGAAGCAGTCTGACATTTTTCCATGAACATTCATCTATCACCCACTCAACGTGCAGTGCTGCTCTCTAAACATACATCCCTCTAGAATTAAGACTGTTTAATGCCAACATGAAAACAGAGCTGTGCAAAGTGATCTAAAAAAAAATAAAGTATTAATCACAAAATAATTGCCCGTATAAGTATTGACCCCCGTCAAGAAAGTATTTAGTAGATGTGTTCACAGGTCTCTCACCCAGCATTGCCCATCTGGACACTACAGTATTTTGCCAAACTACTCAAGCTCTGTCAGGTTGCATGGGGATTGTAAGTGAACAGCCCTTTTCAAGTCCAGTGACAAATTCTCAGTTGGATTAAGATCTGGACTCTAAGCCCCTTCACGACATTAATATTATTGTTTTAAGCCATTCCTGTGTAGCTTTGGCTTTATGCTTATGGTTGCTGTCTTGCTGTGAAACACATTTTCTCCTAAGACTTTCCATTGCGACTTCCCTGTATTTTTCTTCATTCACTTTATCTTCTACCTTCCTTGACAAGCCTTCCTGGGCCTGAGCAGAGAAGCTTCATGGTGGTGATGGTATGTTTTTGATAATGTGTAGTGTTCAAACATGGCAATTAGTTTGACAGTCAGAAAACTCACTTTCAGTCTCTTCAGAGCACAGAACCTTCATCCAGATTACTGCCCGATACAAGGATTTTTACAGTGTACTGCAACCAGCTGAAACTGAGACTATAAAAAGGTTCTCTCCACTGAACTAATTATGGATGGCTGTGCCAGTGATGATTAAGGTGTGTCATACTAAGGGGGCGGGTACCTATATGAGCAATTATTTTGTGTTTTATATTTGTAATTAATTTAGAACACTTTGCAGAGATCTGTTTTCAGTAAAATGTTAAAACTCCCAAGGGAGGGCGAATAATTTTTATAGGCGCTGAAACTACAATAATGTTTTGCAACGCTTCAGTGCTGCTTTATTTTTGGAAAGAATCTTTTATGGAGCCTTTCTTATCAATCAATCAATCAACATTTATTTATATAGCACATATTCATACAAAAAAATGTAGCTCAAAGTGCTTTACAAAATGAATAGAAAAATAGAAGACACAATAAAAAATAAACATAAGTCAACATTAATTAACATAGAATAAGTAAGGTCCGATGTCCAGGGTGGACAGAAAAAACAAAACAAAAAAAAAAACTCCAAAAGCTGGAGAAAAAAAATAAAATCTGTAGGGGTTCCAGACCACGAGACCGCCCAGTCCCCTCTGGGCAATCTACCTAAAATAAGTCAAACAGTCCTCTTCGTATTTAGGGTTTTCATGGAAGGACCTGATGATGATGGTCACGTAGACTTCTGGCTTTCAGTCCATCAATGTTGGTGCATCATGATGCTTTGAGTAGGTGGTGGTCATTAATTATCATCATTCTTAGTCAATAGATAGTCAAAGCAATACCAGACAAATTGCTTATTATTATTTGGCCGATGCCTTTATCCAAGTTGACTTACAACATTTAAGATACTGCTTATTACATTTCTTTTGTGTTTCCATTTGGAACACAGGCAGATAAAGAGACTTGCTCATGGTCACACAATGTCAGGAGCAGGATTTGAACAGACACCAGGGTTTTCAGTCTTGGCCTTGACCACAACACCATTTTAATCTAATAATGTTAGGGTCACTCTCTTAGTCAACTAAACTGAAAGCACTCATTGCATGCATGTGGAACAATGACAGTTATTCACATTATGCCTTATTGTTGTTTGACTATTTTGACATAGGCTTAATACGTCTTTACCTTCTTCCTTCAGATTATCATCTGAATCTGCTTTTCCAACTTGTCTAGTTCAGCTAGTAAACTGGATGCTGAGGTTGGGCATACCAATTAGCACAGCCTTTAAAGCTAGCTTTCACAATGCAGAAGCTGGGCTTTTGAATATGAACAAGATGGTGCCCCACCACACTTCAATGAATATACAAGAAAAAAGCCAACCTCAAGGTGATAATTACAACTGTAAAAACATAGTGCATTTATGTGTAACATTAAAAATCTTACCTGTAAAATGAGAAGCATTTGAATAATGGAAGGTGGGATTCGAGCACGTGGCCGTGAAATGGCATCATCCAGTTTGACGTTGAGAGCAATTATATTCCTGAAGTGCAACAATGATAGCTGCCGAACTGAGGGATCTTTTCCCTGCAATCAGACATCAGAAATGTACTCAATATTAATAAAACAAACATTTAACTGATGTTACAGTGACTAACATAATTAAAAAAAAAACAATGTAAATTTTAACTTCTAAAAACCTAACAATGAATAAAGAGCATACAGCTGAAAAATTAACAGGGAGAATAGACAAAGGGACAATGGCAAAATGTCCAGGATAATCCGGTATGGGAATCTAGAAGGCCACATTTCCAGTGTACTTTTATAATTACTTTATGGTACCCTTATAAAACAGAGTTTTTCAAAGTGGGCCTTGTGAGAATGGCACAGCTTGCAGTCAGAAGCACCCCTCCATCCACACAGTGAAAACGTGGCAGATTCTGTCTTCAAGCAATATTTTCTACATTTACAGTTAGCCAATAATAGGGTCAATTCCAAACCCTGCCTTTGCATTTTTAATAATTTCAAGAGTTATGTTACTGTGTTGACTTTCATAAGAACACGCTGGTGATACCACATCTTAGCTGTATCGCTGGCATATAAGTCCTACTAATTTGTGTGTCAAGAAAATACCTCCAGATAGACAATGTTTTTAGTGAAAACTTCAAGCCTTGCCTTCCATTGCTGAGGTACTTCACTTGCATGTTGTTGAGCCACAGCAATTGCTTCAATTCAACGTTGTGTCTCTTCATTTGTGACATTATCACAATGTCGTTGTTGCGTGGAGGCATTTGCTGAACACAGGTCTTTAGTAGTGTGGTGCATGCAAGTGGATTTGGTTTGAGTGTGAGCAGAGCGGACTGCTTCATACACATACATACAGTAGGTCTTTCATTTATGTCTAATGAAATTATGTCATACATACATACATACAGAAATCAACCTGAAGTTAAAAAATCAATCAAGTTTAAATTGCTTATATAAAATATAACATCTGATAAATAGTATTTAGTAATGCTGTCCATAAAATGGGAAGAGATACTTGACAAATTTACCTCCAAAACAATTAATCTTTCATATAATTTTGCATAAGATTCATAAAAATAGTGACACTCTAATTTCTGACAACTGCACAACATTTAATGCTTTTAGAATACCCAAAAAGTTTGTGTTTAAATGAGATACTCAGTAGCCTTTATCTAGGAAAAAACTAAAATAGAGAAGGCACAGTTGGCTTAGTGGGATAACCTGAAATTAGGTGAAGAAAACTGCTAAAAAAGAAAGGGGAAATATCGATAATAAAGAGCTGTCCTGTATATGAAATGACAGAGTGTTCCATTGTTTGGATGAGACGTTGGAGCACAATGAAATTTGACTGTATGATCAAAGGAAAAAATGAAAAAGAGGTACATGGTATGCTGAAAACCGGAGTATACAGAAGGAAAACCAAAAAGTTATTTATATACAAATAACATCTAGTATTTAGCAAAAATGAATTCTGGCAATTTGATAGATTAAAAACATAATTGTTGTCAAGTCTGAGCTACATGTTGTGGAGAAAAAATAGATTTGGGTTTTATGCTTTGGGAATACTCTATGACACCTAAAGAAACATGCTGAACTTAGTTTACATTAGATAACTGGCCTTTCCATGGTAAATATTCGTCTATGCCCTCTGTTTCCACAGATACATTCCTCAAGTTCAGGATATTCCCCAGGCCATTAATTCTGAATTCACTACTAATAGAATCAGATAACTTAAAGAGTTTACTGGTTAAGATCTTTTTAGACCTTGATTATAATATGTTTCTTGTGGTTAAGATTAATTAATCTTTGCTCCCAAGGATACAAAAAAAATCCACATTCTAGCATTCACATTTTTTTCTTACTGACTCGATGGAGACAGTCAATGAATGCCTTCATTGTTGCTGCTCATTTTTGATATACAAAGTGGAATACTATAAATAACAGTTTAAACTGTTTCCATACTTTTGGTGGAACATGCAAATCAATACCCTAGGAATGCAACTAAATGGCTTAGTTTATAGAATTAAAACAAATAAATCTGGTATATGTCACCTGACAACTCTTCTTAAACAATTAGCTTCACATATTTTTACATTTAAAAAATGTCACAGTAGACATGGGGAAAAAAGAAAACGTGTGAGGTGCACACCAGTCCATTGTCCCAAGAAGGGCTGGAGTGTACACAACATGGCCCCTGCTGCCATCTCTTCGTGGATATTAGTGGATTAGTGGACTGCTGCAGCTGATCATGTGCACCAATGAGCTGCAGAAGAAGCGGACATGTTGGTAAAATTGTCAAAAATTAAATCACATAAGTTGGTAAAACAAAAGTCCACACCAAAGCAGATAGGTAGACGTTGTGGTCCCAGGCCGGGCTAAGGACCAGAGGAGGGCTTGTGCCTCCTCCAGACCGCAAGGGGGCGATCACCCTGGTTGTATTGGGGGCCACGGGTAGAGGGCTTGGAAGCCCAACCCTGTAGGGGCCTGTGGCCACCGGCAGGCGGCGCCCAGGTGCCTGAGGAACCCTGGAGCCCAGCACTTCTGCCACACCAGGAAGTGCTGGGGGGAAGAGAACAGGAGACACCCAGACGGCTTCCGGGTGCACAGCCGGCACTTCCGCTACACAGGGTGTGTCCAAAGGAGAGTGCCGGGAAGCAGCTGGAGCCCATCCGGGTTCCCATTTAAGGGGCCGCCTCCCTCCAGTCATTAGTGGATGTCGGATGGAAGAGGACAGAGCTGGAGAGAGGACGGGAGTCGGTCAAGAGAAAGGCAAGAGACTGTGAGGCCTGGACAGTTGGGTGAACGGTGCTGGAGGCACTGGGAAGTGCACTGATTTAAAACTGTAAATATTGTAAATAAAAGTGTGTTGGGTGAACTATGTTGTCCGTCTGCCTGTGTCCGGGTCCCAGTCCACAACGGCCATACACAGCATAGTGTTATTATCAAGCTAGGATTCCTCTAATTGTTTATGTATAAATTGCTTCTTTTTCTCTTTTTTGTTCATTTTTCATTATTGGTCATTATTTTTAATTATTTTCTATAATACAATTTATGTTCATTTATTATTTTTCTAATTAGGCATTATCTGTTAATTTTGTGGGTGGATCCCCAAGCAGCCACCCATCGGTAATTGTTAATTGACCACCCACACTCCAATTAAAAAGATTGGGTACTGAAGTCCAGGCAGTTTACTTGAATGTGCTCTGGTGGATTTTGATGGTTCTTGTAAGTATTATGATTTTTTTGCTTTGGTTCTTGACCTCTGTTTTTCTTCTCTCCTTTGGACATTTAATAAATCCTCCTTTCAGATTTATTGTGGCCTTGTTCTTTACAAGCCAGGGGTAGACAGCCTAGTGGGGCATTGTGAGTGTATTTTGGGATATTACAAATAGCAGTAGGTGTGTGATATGGCAGACAGTATTATGAATTATGCAATTAAGTACAAACTAAGCACTTTACAGGTACATATGGAAGGGAGAAATTATGTATGATATCACTCAGGTAGGACATACAGGTATATATTCTATTTTAGTAATTATAGTGAAACATTAGAACAATCTAGATGAGAACAGGCCATTCAGCCCAACAATTATGCACTCATTTTAAAATATCGAGACTCTTGATCCACTGTAGTAATTCCCTACATAATTTTAAACACTTCTTAAGATCATGAGAATCATGAGAACATTAGAATGGAATGTGTGAACAATGTAAGCTTCCTGAAAGAGCATTGTATGTGATAATAATGTGTGATACATATTCTGTAGAACCTGAGAAACTGTTTTTGATTAATACAATGAAAACCAATTAGAACATGGGATAGTCTAGAAGGAGAAATGAGGGCATTTCTTATATTGTTTAAGTTTGCAAACAATATATGAAATCTGGGAAAAATGCAATGCAAAAGGCATTCATTCTTTACAAATATTGTCCATAACCTGACAATATAGATATTATATACTTTTTCTTGATTACTGTGCTAATCACTGATCATAACACGGTACATCTACAATATATTATGCATATTGTTTAATAATGCACATAGTTTCTAATGGATCTAATTTATGTATTTGCATATACATGCTTTTTCTTGTCTGTATGATGCATGGAAGTATTTATTTTATAACTATCACCAACATAGTTGCAACAAGTACTATTGTTTGCAACTGAGCAACTTGTATTTTACAACCAGTACTCTTAGCAGCTTCTTGAATCCTTGTTTGTCTATGGAATAGATAGATAGATAGATAGATAGATAGATAGATAGATAGATTATAAAAATCACACTAATTTTTTACTCATTAATTGATATTTTGTTAACCTCTGCTCACAAAGTAATATGGTTGTTTATTTGACTACATCAATAACCTTAGCAGATTCAAAGATCACTGATAAACATTTATAGTTCACACAAAAGAAAGCTACAAGAAAGCTGTTGTTTTTATTCCTGCTTATAGTATTTCAGTACAGAGTGGAAACAACGTAAAATGAGGGCTTACTCCACACAGAACTGTCACTTCTAGTGTGATGTGAATTACTGCTTAGTGTAGTTATCTGACTATTGACAAAGTACAAGTAGTTTTAGGCTGCAACTTAAGTAGGGTAAAATGTGTTTTACAACACGGTAAGTCACTGCAGCTTCCTGGCTGGCATCTTCATATTTAGTAATGTATTTTATCTTTAGATGTCGAACTGCTTGAACCAAACCATTTGTAAAGAGCTGAGTTAGCTGTATCTGTTCTGAACTCTTCTTCTTCTGATCCTCATTCCATTTTTTCCCTCACGCTCATTTTCACCAGGGATTATAGGCGGAGTTGGCATAAACATGCTTACAAAGAGCACTAGAGATTTTGCCGATTTTATTTAATACAGTGGTACCTTGGCATACGTCCTTAATCCGTTCCAGATCCTTTGACTTATACCAAACAGGACGTATACCAAACAATTTTTTTCCTTAAGAAATAAAGGGAAAATGATTAATCCGTTCCCATGAAAAAAAATCCTATTGTTATTGGCATATTATACATTGATGGGGTTGTATAAAATAATTTAAACACTGCTTAAGACTAAAATACATAAATACAAAAGCAATTAGATGAAATCAATGACAATTTAACCTCAATTTACTTTTTAATAACATCTTTGTTTTTCACAATCGTAGATACCGACGTTCTTGGCATATGGTATGCAGCAGCCGTGTCCCGGTTACGCATACCACCTTCATACTTTTAAACAATCAATTCAAATTTACGCGCAAAAACACAAAATCACATGAAAATTCACAGAGAGTTATAGAGTTGGTTGTTCACTGAATGCTAGCAACTGCCGTACGGATGCTCGTGGGCAGTCGTGGCTTTGCCTCGAGAGAGAGGTAAACAAGGGTAGCACGTGAGACGTATTCCAAACAAAGGTCGTATACCAAGCAAAATTTTTCATGTCCAAACAGGATGTATACCAAGTTGGACTTATTCCAAAGCGGACATATAACAAGGTATCACTGCATTTAAAAGAAGTTGTAGAAAATCAAATAAAAGTGCTGAACAATACAATACTGGCTTTTGCATATTGATTTTTCTTAAATATTGAATTGAAAATTCAAAACTAAAGGTTAGTTAAACACAATTCTGATCATCTTCAGTTGGTCACTGCAACAACACTCAAGACATCCTATAATAGTTCTGTACTATGCAGTCTGGTCCTGATATGATGTTAGTACAGTTCTGTCTCAAGTACACTGCAGGTGACCCAATGTTGCTAAATAGCTTAAAGTTTAGCTTATTGATTGTCAACTAGCTAAAAAGAACATTTTTAAACATGGACACACAACAAAGAATTACTCAATACAATTTAGGAATACTTTAGAGTATGACACTGACACTACAAATGCATAATCAATTTACATGGCAGCAGGGTTTGTAGAACTCAACCCAGCCTCCATTCTGGAGCTGGTGCCAAGCCCGAAAAAATGGGGAAGGTTTCAATCACGAAAGGCATCTGGCTGTAAAAATTACGCCAAAACCTACAGTATGCAGGACTAGTACTTAAATTCTAGACATGGAAGATGCTAAGGCATACACTATAAGAGACACGTGGGAGCTTCAACTGCCTCCTGTGGAAAACGAGTAAGGGCTACCAATGCCTTGGGCAATTGCGGTTAAAGAAGAGAGGCTTAAATATGTTAAGGATTAGCTGAGAATGGGAACCAGCAATGCTGGCAGTATGACAAGAAGGGGAATGGATCTGGTGGAGATGACTGGAAGAGATTACTATGTGTCTTAGAAACCATATGGAAAGGAAAAAAGCCTGAGAGTTAGGGTCTGGTTATAAATTAGAATACAATGGAAGACATGTTAAGGGAAGGAATGGAGTGGAGATTATCTTGAATAAGAAATGGAGGGAATATCTAGTGGTTGTGAAGAGTAAAAAGAAAGAAAAGACCTCCTGGAGGTAAAGAAATGTGGTGGCGGAATAAGGAAGTATAAGATACAGTCAAGATGAAGAAAGATGCAAAATGAGTATATACAGTAATATTGTAAGTGGAAAGGGAGAGAGGCAAGCTTTTATAGTGACAATTGAAGCAAAGAGAGTAGTGGCAAGGGCCAAGACAAGAGCAACGGATAGTGTATATGAAGAGTTAGAAAGTCCAGAGCAACGGGGAAGAGATCTACAAAATCGACAAAGCAAGGAATAAAGCTCCAAAAGATATTATGCAAATTAGACAAATAAAAGGGAAAGACGGATATATCCTAAGGAGTGAATATGAAATCAGGGAAAGTGACAATATTTTTCAAAGCTTTCAAATGAAAAAAATAACAAGGAGTGGGTCTGGAGATGGTTTAATAAATTAAAAGGAAACTTCCGGAATAAATATAGAAAATGTGAAAATGGTTTTGAGAACAATGAAAAACGAAAAGGTTACTGGACCTGACAAGATACCAACCAAAAAATGGAAAGGTCTGGGTGAGAAACGAGTAATATACCATTGGACTTAAGGAGTATGATTTACAATCAAGAAAGGTTTCCAGATTCATGGAGAGTGTGCTTACCATCATTTCTAAAGTGAAAAGGGAGATACAGGAGTGTGGAAACTATTGTGGCATAAAAGTATAGGAAAAAATATTAGAAAAAAGGCTGGGAGAGGAAACAGTCGTTGAAGAACAGTTTGGTTTTGCACACAGAAGAACAAGTAATGCTGTATTTGCTTTGAGGCAAGTGATGGAAATGTATGGGGAGAATGACAAAGTACTGCATATAGCACTTATACATCTGAAAAAAGGCATATGCCAAGGTGCTACAGAAGAAGGTGTGGCAGTATATGAAGAAAAAAGAGACTCCTAAGGAAGTATGTAAGGCTAGTGAAAGATATGTATTATGATGCTAAGACTAAAGTCCAGAGTAGTGTTGGAACTGCAGAAAGCTTCCATGTGAAGTCTGGCCTCCACCAAGGATCATCCTTAAACTCTTACATCTTTGATTTTATACTGGACGTCCTAAATAGTGAGATCACAGAACAAGCACCTTGGGCCATGCTCTTTGCTGATACAGTTCTAATTGCCTCAAAGAGAGAGGAGCTGCAACAAAAATTTGAACAATGGAGAGTAGATAAGGAGGATATGGGATTTAAGAGTAGTAGAAAGAAGACATCTTCTTCTTCTTTTGGCTGCTCCGTTGGCGGTTGCCACAGCAGATCATCTTCTTCCATATCTTTCTGCCCTCTGTATCTTGTTTTGTTACACCCATCATCTGTATGTCCACTCTCACCACATCCATAAACCTTCTCTTAGGCCTTCCTCATTTTCTCTTGCCTGGCAGCTTTATCCTTAGCATCCTTTTCCCAATATACTCAGCATCTCTCCTCTGCACATGTCCAAACCAGCGCAATCTCACCTCTCTGACTTTGTCTCCCAACCATCCAACTTGAGTTGACCCTCTAATGTACTTATTTCTAATCCTATCCATCCTTGTCACACTCAATGCAAATCTTAGCATCTTTAACTCTGCTACCTCCAGCTCTGTCTCCTGCTTTCTGGTCAGTGCCACAGTCTCCTAATCATATAACATAGCTGGTCTCACTAGTGTCCTGTAGACCTTCCCTTTCACTCTTGCTGATATCCATCTGTTACAAATCACTCCTGACACTCTTCTCCACTCTTTCCACCGTGCCTGAACTCTCTTTTTCACCTCTCTTCCACAATCCCCATTACTCTGTACTGTTGATCCCAAGTATTTAAACTCATCCACCTTCGCCAACTCTACTCCTTACATCCTCACCATTCCACTGACCTCCCTCTTATTTCCACACATGTATTCTGTCTTGTTCCAACTGACCTTCATTCCTCTCCTCTCTAGAGCATATCTCCATCTCTCCAGGGTCTCCTCAACATGCTCCCTACTATCGCCACAGATCACAATGTCATAGTCCACAGGGATTCCTGTCTAATCTCGTCTGTCAACATGTCCATCACCATTGCAAATAAGAAAGGACTCAAAGCTGATCCCTGATGTAATCCCACCTACACCTTGAATGCATCCATCACTCCCACCGCAGGCCTCACCACGGTCACACTTCTCTCGTCCATATCCTGTACAACTCTTACATACTTCTCTGCCACTCCCGACTTCCTCATACAATACCACAACTCCTCTCGAGGCTCCTTATCATATAATAATAATAATAATAATAATAATAATAATAATAATAATAATAATAATAATACATTTTATTTATACAAGGCACCTTTCTGATGACCCAAGGACACTGAACAACAATAAATAAATAAATAAAAGACACAATTATAAACAACTTTTTGTTTTAAGTTTGAAGAATGAATATGATTTGATGTTTCTGAGCTCCGCAAGTAATGAATTCCAGAGCTTGGGAGCAGAACGACTGAAAGCTCTGCTCCTCGTGGTGGTTAGATAGGCAGGAGGGACGGTCAGATGGGTGGAGGAAGAGGATCTAAGGTTACGGGAGGGAATGGCAACATGAAGAAAGTCAGACAGATATGGAGGGGCAAGGTTATGAATGGCCTTAAATGTTAATAGTAGAATCTGAAAACCTGAGTTCGAAACTTGATCGGGAGCCAATGAACCTGCTGCAAGACCGGAGTAATATGGTGAATAGGTGGGGTTCAAGTAATGCTGCAGAATTCTGGACTAACTGAAGCTTATGAAGAGATTTATTAGGGAGACAAAGAGGAGTGAATTTCAGTAGTCCAGCCGAGAAGTGACAAGACTGTGAACAAGAATAGCAGTGGTATGAGGAGTGAGGGAGGGCCGAATGCGATTAATATTACGTAGGTGGAAGTAAGCATACTGGGTGATGTTATTAATGTGAGATTGGAAAGATAAGAGTACTGTTGAGGATGACACCCAGACTCTTGACTTGAGATGATGGGGAAACAACAGAGTTATCTATACTAATAAAAGGCAAAGCCCTCACTGACTCACTCACTCATTCACTCACTCACTCACTGACTGACTCATCACTAATTCTCCAACTTCCCATGTAGGCAGAAGGCTGAAATATGGCAGGCTCATTCCTTACAGCTTACTTACAAAAGTTAGGCAGGCTTTATTTTTACGCGTAACGGTCATAACTGGAACCTACTTATGTGCATATATACTGGCCATAGCCTGCAGGTCGGTCGCCGTGTGAGGCAGAGTTGCGTCCCTCATCGTCACGCAAACTGACTGTGAACGCAGTACGTAGAGACTCCAAAGAGCGCTGAAGAAAAAAACGCATTACACAATTGAGAAGGCAGCAAAAGAATATCAAGCGAGTGACGCATATAAGCATATTCATAAGTGCAGCTACAGCGAAAACAAAGCTTGGTGTAAACCGTAAGTTTAAATTAAGTTTATAGACACGCTCCCGCTGCCGTTTGTCATGCCTAAGACAAATACAATATTTGCGAGATACAAGTTTAATGAGAAGAAACAAGGTATAAACAACACTTTGGATCACTTTGTAACGGAGTTCAAATTGCTGTAGCGAGGAACTTTTAAGTGCCGGGTCTTGGCTAACATTAAATAAAGCCACGGACATCACAAGATAATACAAGAGAGCGGCTCACGTGAACTAACTGTGAACGCAGTACGAGTGATCACTTCGATGAATAAAACCTGTTCAAAAAACGCATTACACAATTCAGAGGGTAGGAAATGAATATGAAGCGAGTGACGCATACAAGCATATCCATGAGTGCAGCTACTTCGGAAACAAAGCATGGATTAAACCTAAAATTTAAATTAAGTTCATAGACAGGCTGCCGCTGGTGTTTGTCATGCCCACAACAAATACGATATTCGCGGGATACAAGTTTAATGAGAGGACGCAGGGTATAAAGAAGAGTTTTGATCACTTTGTAACTAAGTTAAAATTGCTGGTGAAGGACTGTGCTTATGCAAATTCCAAGAGACTGTGTTTGTGGAGGGACTGACAGTTAAGGCGGGTGGGGGAGTCATGTCATCATCTCCCCTCCCATTCACCTCATTTCATTCACTTCATTTCACTCCGAGCTGAGCTCCGCACATGACGCGATCTTATCTTTCTTTTTCCTTAGTGTTTAGTCTTGTCTCCTTTACTGATTTATATAAAGGAGAGTTGAGATCGTCAGGGATAGAGTAGTGTTTGGCACAAACTCAGCAAAAGTGCGAGAGAAACTTTTAAGTGCCGGGTCTGAGCTAACATTAAATAAAGCCGTGGACATCACAATCCGAGAGACTGTGTTTGTGGAGGGATTGACAGTTAAGGTGGGTGGGGAGTCACGTCATCATCTCCCCTGCCGTTCACCTCATTTCATTCACTTCATTTTGCTCCGAGCTGAGCTCCGCACCTCACGCGGTCTTGCCGTTCTTTTTCCTTAGTGTTTAGTCCTCTCTTTTTTACTGATTTAAATAAAGGAGAGTTGAGATCCGAGAGACTGTGTTTGTGGAGAGATTGACAGTTAAGGCGGGTGGGGGAGTCACGTCATCATCTCCCCTCTTATTCACATCATTTCATTCACTTAATTTCGCTCCGAACTGAGCTCCACAGCTAACGCGGTCTTGCGGAAGCAACTTCGTGACGCTGCCACCAAATACTCACAGAAAAATCCACAAGTTAATATACACGCTGTCTCTAGAGTTTCTCCACACTCTGAATCCTCCAGGAACTACTGAGCATAATCTAATTTTGAGGGTTGGGACACCAATAATGTTACTGAAAACCTTACAGCCACTGAGACTTTGTAACGGCACAAGACTTCAGGTCACGTGTCTACAAAAGAACCTAATTGAGGCAACTATTTTTTACTGGCAGTTGCTCAGGGGAAAGAGTTTGTATTCCTTGCATCCCCGTTATACTCTCTGATCTCCCATTTCAATTCAAATGCCTCCAATTTCCAGTAAGGCTCTGCTTCGCGATGACAATTAAGTCTCAGGGACAAACCCAACAAAAGGCTGCCATTGATTTGAGGCAAGATTGCAATTCTCCTGGACAGCTATACGTTGCACGCTCAAGAGTAAGCTTGCACAGCTTGCTCATATTACAACCGGAGTGCTGAACTGACAACGTGGTATACAAAGAGATCCTTAACAAATAATTATTGGTATATTTTCCCTCAGTTTAAAAAGGTTTACTTTTCTTCTTAATAAAATGTAAAAGCAGTACTTCGCCACTGCGAAGCGTGGGGATTTTGCTATATATATATATATATATATAATATGTAGATATGTGTATATATATATATATATGTATATATATGTATGTATATATATATGTGTATATGTAGATATGTATGTATATGTATATATGTATATATATATGTTTATGTGTGTGTGTGTATAAATATATATAGTATATATATATATATAATATATATATATATGACAGCAACAGTCATAACAGTGACAAAACAATTACATTGACAATCGTTACGTTATTTTTAAAATGTTTCCTTTTCTTTTTCATACCTTCTTTAACACACTACTTCTCCGCTGCGAAGCGCGGGTATTTTGCTACTCAATAATAAGAGAAAGATTATTGGTTTTGGATAATGATGATTTTGAACCAAAGAGGAGAACCTCAGATTTCTGTATGCTTTCTGTAGGTCCACAAAGATGCAATGCAACTCATTCTGGCCTTCTCTATACTTCTCCATCAACACCCTCAGAGCAAACATTGCATCTGTGGTGCTCTTCCTTGGCATGAAACCATACTGCTGCTCACTAATCATCACCTCAATTCTTAATCTACCTTCCACTGCTCTTTCCCATAACTTCATGCTGTGGCTCATCAATTTTATCCCCCTGTAGTTACTACAGTTCTGCACATCCCCCTTATTCTTAAATATCAGCACCAGTACACCTCTTCTCAACTCCTCAGGCATCCTCTCACTTTCCAAGATTCCATTAAACAATCTGGTTAAAAATACCACTCCCATCTCTCCTAAACACCTCCATGCTTCCACAGGTATGTCATCTGGACCAACGGCTTTTCCATTCTTCACCCTCTTCTTAGCTGTCCTTACTTCCTCTTTGGTATTTCATTGCACTTCCTGATTCAATATCTCCACATCATCCAATCTCTTCTCTCTCTTGTTCTCTTCATTCATCAGCCTCTCAAAGTACTCTTTCCATCTGCTCAACACACTCTCCTAGCTTGTGAGTACGTTTCCATCTTTATCCGTTATTAGCCTAACCCACTGCACATCTTTCCCAGCTTGGTCCCTCTGTTTAGCCAATCGGTTCAGGTCCTTTTCTCCCTTCTTAGTGTCCAACTTCTCATACAACTCATCATATGCCTTTTCTTTAGCCTTCGCTACCTCTCTCTTCACCTTATGTGTTATCTCCTTGTACTCTTGTCTACTTTCTGCATCTCTCTGACTATCCCACTTCTTCTTTGCCATCCTGTTCCTCTGTATACTCTCCTGTACTTCCTCATTCCACCATCAGGTTCCCCTTTCCTCCTTCCTCTGTCTAGATGTCACGCCAAGAACATTTCTTGCTGTCACCCTTACTACAACTGCTGTAGTTTCCCAACTGTCTGGTAATTCTTCACTGCCACCCAGGGCCTGTCTCACCTTCTCCCTAAACTCAACCTTGCAGTCTTCCTTTTTCAACTTCCACCATTTCCACTGCCCTCACTCTCTTCCTCTTGTTGATCTCCAACGTTATCCTATGCTGCTTAACTACACTTTTCCCTGCCACCACTTTGCAGTCTTTAATCTCCTTCAGATTGACCCAATCTACCTGTGTGCATCTTCCTCCACTCTTGTACGTAACCCTATGTTCCTCTCTCTTCTTAAAATATGTATACACCACAGCCATGTCCATCCTTTTGGCAAAATCCACTATCTTCTGACCTTCTTCATTCCTCTCCTTGACACCATACCTATCCATCACCTGCTCGTCTCCTCTGTTCCCTTCACCAACATGTCCATTGAAATCCGATCCAATCACCACTTTCTGTCCCTTGGGTACACTGTTCATCACTTCATCCATCTCACTCCAAAAATCTTCTTTCTCATCCACACTCAACTTGCGGGGTATATGCACTAACAACATTCATCATCACACCTCCAATTTCTAGCTTCATAATCATTACTCTGTCTGACACTCTTTTCATCTCCAAAACACTTTTGACATACTGTTCCTTCAGAATAACCCCTACTCCATTTCTCCTCCTATCCACACCATGATAGTTCAATTTGAGTCCACCTGCGATCCACCTGGCCTTACTCCCCTTCCATTTAGTCTCTTGCACACACAATATATCAACCTTCCTTCTCTCCATCATATCTGCTAACTCTCTCCACTTACCAGTCATACTGCCAACATTCAAAGTTCCTACCCTCAGTTCCACTCTCTTTACCTTCCTCCTTTCCTCCGGACACGTCTCCCCCCTCTTCTTCGATCTGGTATGGAAATTTGTATTGTTTTCCGCATATTGATTTGGCAAAAGTTTACACCGGATGCCCTTCTTGATGTAACCCTCCCCATTTATCCAGGCTTGGGACCGGCAAAAAGAATCACACTGGTTTGTGCATCCCCTGTGGCTGGGTAGAAGACAAATAATATTTGGTTTAATGGAGAACTTCAAGAAGGAGGCATTAAGAGTTATTATCAGAGATTAAAAAGGTAAATTAATTTAAACATCTTGGTTCCAATGTGACAGCAGATGGTTGATTAGATAGTGAGGTACACCATAGAATGCTGGCAGGTTTGAACAATTGGAAACAGCTGCCTGGTGTGTTATGTGGTAAAATATAACCATTATGATGATTATAAGATGGTAGTTAGACCAGAGATTATCTATGCAGTTGAAATACGGCCCTGCAGAGGACCCAAGAGAGAAGCTAGAAGTACCTGAGATGTGGATGTTGAGGTGGATGTATGGGGTGACAAAAATGGACCAAAATGAGAGAATAAGGAAAAAACAGCAATAGTTTTGGAAATCTCAAAGAAGAAAGAAAAGGCTGCAATGGTATGGCCACTATCTATCTATCTATCTATCTATGTTATGAGAAAAGATGGCAACTATGTAGGCCAGAAAGTGATGAGATTAGATGTTGAGGGAAAGAGAAGAAGGGTGAGACCAAAGCAGAGGTGGATAATTTGTATAAGTAAAGATCTGAGGGGGAAAATGGATTAAATGGGAACAAGTATGAAGATTGTAGAGTGTAGAGAAGTCTAGTCAAAAACTGTGAAGGAAGAAGAAGAAGGGTTTCTAAAACTCCATAAAGGGAAAATAACCAAATGAATGTAAGAACACGGAGATCAAGGACTATGAAATATTGAAAAATCAAATCTACCAAAGGTGATAAAACAAAAAGCTATGCTGGTCAACAAACTTTTAAGTCTGCGTGTGCAGAAAGCTGCTATCTTGATCACCTCAGTTAACTACACACAAAAACAGGCAGTGTTTTTGCACAGCTGTTTATTAAATAAGGAAATTCTAGCAGGTTGTATGAACTACCTTTCTTTATATGGTACTCTGAAGCACTTAATGCCTAGTTCTGTCAAAGATGTCAGCTCCTTCCTTTAACAGATGGACACTCGCTACAAAACGAGGAATATACTTCATAAAACATTCAGATGATAAATGAGTGTAGATGTTGGAGCAAAATGGGGCTCAGTGTGTAATTTATGGATGTCTCTGCATGTGTTATGGAGGCACAGCACCCATTTCTTAAACTTAACCGAATAGTCCTTTTTTAAACTGACACAAAAACTAAACTGAAATGATTTTCTCAAAATAAAAATTAAGGAAAATATTCAATAATAAAATTCAATAAAAATCATTACGAGTTCATAAATCTAAATGGAAAGTCAACTGAAATTGACATGATAGGGGAAATATTTTTGAAATAAAAATGGCTTAAAACAATTTAAATATTAACCTTGGCGTATTGTGCCTTGTGAGAATGAAGGACTCAAGAAGGGGAAACTTTACCTGCATTATCTGCTAATTTTCCTACTGCACTCTTCCTCCAATAATTCTGATAATAATTCTGATGATCTTACCCGGCTAGCAGAAAGGGCCTTTTTTAGCCTTGTATTCACATTGCGACTCTCTTCCTGTGATATGATCAGCAAGTACTGAAGTTGAACTTGAGCATTCTATCTACAAGCAGTGTTCTTATAATTCAGTGCTAACATTTTTAAGCTTATCAAGCAAAAAATTAATTCTTAGTTAAAAAAAAAATCAGTCAAATAAAGTTCTAAATCCTCATTTTTTTAATTACAAAGGAATATAGGCTTTTAAATAAAACAAATAAAAGTGACAAACCTGCACAGGATAGAATATTGCCTGAAGCATTGGCAGGACGTCACTAAAGAAAAAGTCCCATGTTTCTGATAAAGAGTCCAGGAGCTTCTGACCTATAGAAAACAAGTAAGACAAAGCATCAGTAATGAGAAGCATAATAATGGCATGTTTACTTTTTTGTGTGCCATTTTTAAATATACAACTTAGGAAGTTGAGGACAGGCAGAAGTTTTGTAGCCAGATGTCAGCATGAAATTAGGCAAACTAATATTAGCTTAAGCAAAGTGTCATTTTCATTCATGAAACGGTTAATATGTGCTTTATCAGATCAAATATAATTCAGCTAACGTATCTACTCATTGGTAAGCTGGCTAGATGAAACAAAGTATGCATCAATGAAACTTTTATTTTTCTCATCACAGTTCTAATTAAAGCAAAATCTAAGTCCAAAGCCTTCAAGTATACATACATTATATACCAATATAGGCATATGCAATGCCTTTGTCAGCATCTGAAATTACATCATATGCATCAGTCAGAATGGCTACACTATGAAGCACATTGATCAAAGAGACAGAATACAACACAGGACATATACTGCAAACTTCAAAACAGCATCAAGCAGCATTTTACAGAAGATTAATACAAATGTCCCTTTCTTATCAAAAATGCCTTCACCTTTCCATAGTGTTACACATATTGTGTGTGTATTTACTGTAAAACACTTAGAAATGTTAAGCCTGCTTAAGATGGCCACCAGGAGGCAGCTGGGACACCATCAGTCATTCCACTGCATTCCTTTGATTAAAGAAGTGAAACTGAAAAAGTGTTTTTTTTTCATGTTCCTCTATTTATAAGTACGGTGCTAAAAGTATTAAATATATTTACTAGATGCTGAATGCTGCATTTAGCATTTAAGAAAAAATTTACTTTTGCTTTCTTGGTTTTCTGTTAAAATGAAACATTAAAAGTTGCTACAATATTTAACTTTAGTTACCTTAAAAAGAAAATATTTTGTATCTATGTGGTGTGTAATATTTTACACCATGTGAATCTGGTTAAGTACACAGTATGGCTCAAACTAGTTCATATCAAAAAGACTGGTTGCATTATTTTCATCACTATTAAGTTAAACTACAGCACTGCTACATGATAATAATATGTAAATGAATTACATTCATTTTAAAGTATTCTATAATTTGTGGTCCTGTTGGGCAAACCGTCTTTTAAAAGCTAGTATGCAGTCTTTAATATTCATGATTACTGGTTAGACACCCTTTTGGAGAGTTCATTTTTCTGAGAAGGTATGGGACATTTAGATTAACTCTAAAAAAGAAACAATACAAATTATATTTTTAGCTCTGATGGTTTCATCAAACCATTTCATGTAAATTGGACATGTTAGGTATGATTTTTGCACTTTAACTTAAGGAAATGTGAGCTTTGGTGCAGCTCCCTTGAGATAATGATGCATGAATGAAAGTGTTCTATCATTCCACTTAACAAAACTCAGTTATTCACTTTGTAGAGCTGGCTTTTCCAATACAGAGTCACAAGGAACAAGAACTGCAAAATTTGACAGAACTTCCCAAAAAACATTACAACTTCAATAAAAAAAAAAGTCCAGGATCCATGAGGAAAAAATGATGGATTTGCATTTTTTCAGATAAATCATATATAAATCAATGTTTAAAATTATGCAATGTGTAAGCATGAAAATGTTACTCTAGCAATCATATCTCTTCAACAAGAACATAAGGACATAGATAGAAACTGGTTAAGAATACATTTTACACAAATAATAGAATTAATTCTTCACTTGGAGAATCACAGATACAAGTTGCCAAGTAGTGCAGTTACTGGCCGTAGTCTGGGGACAATCAGATCACAGCTTGTCAGCATTTTGCAAGAACAGACAGGCTATGTTGGGCCAAGCATGCTGTTTTTGTCAAAACCTTTTATATGCTTAAAATGTTGTATCTAGAATGCTTTACAAATGAATCTCACATTAAATTTAGTAAGGGGATGTTAAGGACAACAAACAAATTACCCTTTTTAAAATAATTTGTGCAAATTGCTTTGATCATGATAAGGTTTACTCTGAAATGAGATGAAGAGATATTTTTCTTTTGTGGTTCATAGAAAAATGTAATTTCCTCTGCACACAGCACAATGTGTTTTTCATTTGTTTTCTGCTCTGTATGTAGGCCAGTGACTGTAGGTGGCTTGGTCAATTATAATATAAAATATGATTGTGATGTACAGTACACACTGGTCAGCATTAGTTTTGCGTGTACAGTCTGTTTACGTAGGCATGCATTCCTTCCCACTGTGGCTATTTTCACTCTTTAGAAAGACAACAGCATATTACCCAAAATACACCAATTTTATAACAGCACACACTAGAATGTAATTTAGATAAGCATTTGATCTTTGTTTAGATTTATTGGTCTGCTTTATTTCATAAACCATTCCTTTCCAGTGTAGCAATGTGGTGGCAGTAATTAGCACTGCTATCGTCACAGTTCATGAGTCATGGGTTTGAATCCTGGCTTGGCCCCTGTCTTTGTAGTGTATTCCCATATCCACATATCTAGGTATTTCTGAAAGATCTCACAGATGTGATTAGGTGCTTTTCTGACTGCAAACTGGCCCTGGATGAGTAAGTGTGTCAGTTTGTATGAATATGACCTGCAAATGGACTGGTATTCTAGCCAAGTTTTGGTTTTTGCATCAAATGCTACCAGGATAGGTTCCAGAGCTGGTAACCCTGAAATGAAGAAGCAGGTATAAAAATGGACAGATGGACAGTTGTTAGTCTTTTGTAAATATATTTTTGTATGACAAAAGGATGTTTTACTTCAAAATGACATAATGTTTGAGGATGTCCAATCTGGCTCCAGTAGCGTACTATAGGAACTCACAAAAGATAAAAAAAAAATATCTTTCTTAACTACAGGTTGTATGGGAACTTAGGAAAAACAATATCACAAACCAATAAGTGGTGAAGCAGATCAAGGAAAAGGATGGTTGAATATACAGAATCATTATCAATGCACAACTTCTTGAAAATGCCATTCAATTGTTTATTAAGAAATACATTAAAACCAAAATATACAGATCTACTGTCAGTCTACAGACAGTTATTTGTATTGATAATCAGAACTGGCAATAAAATCCACAGGTGGTACACTACTAGTTTATGATAGCTTAAGAGCGATTATTTGCAAGTTGATATAAAAATGGAATTCTTATTGGCTATCCTTACATCTTGTTAGGCTGCTGCTTTTGTATCAATAATGAAAAATTTTACTAGGGTCTAAGAAGGAGTACAGCTTATAGTAGTGGTAACAGTAATTAGTTTTCAACATGCAAAAGGCCAAGTCACAAAATAAAATTAAGTTTATTCAAACCATTAAATAGGAAGTGGTTGACATGGGCTAAGAATCAAAGCCAGTGGCCTATAAGATCTCTGCTTCCTAAAAAGGAAACTTGACCTTTATTACCTTTAATATCATCTAGAAAAATGACAATAAACATGAAAAGTTCATTTGATTTATTCAGAATGGTAGGAAAGGAATAGGCAGCAGCAAAACAAAAAAAGGCTTAAACACTTACCTTCATAGATTTTTATTTTGTCTCTTAGTATCACCATGCCTTTTGTAAGCAGCTGGTTCTGAAATACAAGAAATATGATAAAATGATATAATAAAGTTACAGAGCAGGGATAAACGCTAATAGGTTCACTGAGATGTTTGTTGTATAAGGAATGCAGAAAAGCAAATTTAGGACTCCACGGGACAGGTACTTGCCACAACAATGAATGCTCTTCTAGCTAAAGAAGAGTAAGTGACTTGATTCAGTTACAAGAGTTACAACTGATGCATTATGCCAAATACTAGACTATTAAATAATAATGCCCCTCAATTTCTTGATCTCATATATGTTTTTACATGGTGTTGCTTAAAGATTATATTATACTTTACAATTTTTTAATTTGTTTAAAGGAAATAGCAACTGTTAATCAGGTTTATCTAGGGTGGTGTTCCATTCCTCAGGATTCTAAGGTCAACTCCCTAAGCACTAAGGCCGACTCTTGCCATGTCACCTATCAACTCTCATAGCCCTACAGCCTTCAAAGTTTCTTTTACTCTCATTTTTTCTCTAGCTTTTGATCCACATATTGAAACATAAAACCTTTTTTGCAGTCACTTCTAAATTGTCTCACCAATACTCAATAATCAACTCTGCATTTATTTTTCACTCCCTCTAGTAAAAGATCACAAGTTGATGTGTTCATTTTCACAGTTTGCAACCTGATACAGTGTGTTGTCTTTCTTGGGTACAGACGGAACATTCTCTGGGTATGTGGATAAAATCCTGGCCAGACCAGAAATTGATCTAATTATTATTTTCCATATTGAAACGAATAACAGAGAAAGGGTTAGGCAGCCAGCCATGCATTACAAATTTAAAGGCTCAAGTGAAAAGCCAGGAAGGTAATATTGTCTGAAGCTCTTCCTAATCTACATAGTAATCTATGTAAGATACAGATGATCAAAGGTGTAACATTTGGATAAAGTCTACACAAAGAATTGAGGGACAGAGGTACTGCAGGAATGGGCTACATTAGTACCAGAGGGGCCCTGATGTACAAGGTTAAGAAAAATAGGTTGGTTGAATCCTATATTACCTATGGAATGAGGGAAGGGATCCTAGGAGAGGTTTGTCATTAACACTAATAAATAATGAACAAACCAGGAAACTTACAAGAAAATGACAATATGATTACTAACTAACATGGCTAAAATCCTAAAAGACTGTATACACTCAAGCTAGAAGTATTAAATAATACAAGTTAAAGGAAGTTGTGTATAGTTATTTCATTGTAATAAAAAAACCTGGCTGTATGCTCAAAAGGGAAATAGCTACCATGCAAATGGGTATGTCTTGTTTAGAAATGCCTGCATACATGAAAGGTTGTAGCTGTGGACAAATACTTAAGAATGAATTTAAATACAATGCTTTAAACAAGACATGAACAACATCTTAGTGAGAATATCTATGACAGCCCAACTGTCACAATCTGTGGGCCGTAGGCAGCATTGCAGGTGGACCATGGCTGGCCCTGGATGACCTCCCCAAACTCTGCTGTGAAGACTGTGCTCAATTCACTAAGAAGGAAAAGCTTTGACAATCGCGCTTGATTCATTTAATGCTCTGCTAAATCACACACTGCTTTGATGACTGCACTCATTTCACCAAGAGGGATCACCTCACTTCCTCTGCTCAGACGACTGTGTTAAATTCACAGAGGGGGACTCTAGGGGACTCCACCTACGTCCCCAACCATCCCCTCCCAAGGTGGGTTGCAAACTCAGAGGTATGTGCTGTGACTCCACAAAGGTTGAGAAAAACTGTAGAACAGAAAATAGCTTGAATAAAGATGTAACATTAAAAATGTTATAACACTCCCTCAACACAGAGTAATAACCAGCTTTATAATATCAAAAATTAAAGTTTACATTGGATGTCATAGTAATAGGTGACAATACCTACTAAATTCTAAACTTTACAAATCCAGCAAAGTAGCACAGAGGTAATTGAATTCACCGATACACTATAATCAGTTACTATTTTTTAATTCAGTATATTAACAAACCAACAAGAGAGGATTCCATTTCTAATTTAACACCCTATAAAACAATTGAAGAATATACTTTAAGGCATTTTATCTGTTAGGATTTTTTAGGGGATCAATCAGATTGCAAGGAATTCATCTTGACTGCAATGCAACAGACACAATTGCAGGTCCCTAAAATGGAGAGAGTAATGTGAGATGCAATGTTCTTTCAGTATTCTTTCTTTAATTTGAATCCATAGCTTTATATTCATTTTTATGTGGTTTTCAAATCAAATAGTATGTTATGCTAATTTATCTTTTAATGTCCAAACAACATTGTCTTGACCTGTAAAACCCATTTGTTTTCAGCAGTAAGAGCATCAAAGTAGATAATACAGCATACTCTACTTTAGAATAAACCTGCATATGAAACCGAGGGTTAGAAGTGGTGGATCTTCTTTCGGGTGCAGCAATTGACTAAAATTCACAATGAAAAAAGAAGCAGCAGAGATTATCTAAACTTCTAAAACATAATTTTCAGTTTTAACCATGTGTTCAAGCTGACTTGGTAGGTGAACTTCTTTCCTCTTCTAAGTTTCCTCTTCACCTTGTTTCCTCTTACTAATTGGGATTAGTCTTCCTGCAACAGCCAACAATCAAAATGCCTGACATAAAGGTCTTCCATCAAATCTTCCCATTAAACACTTTCAGTGGAGCCTGCAGGAATGTTTTTATATTGCACACAGTCAGCACTAAAAACGGAGTCAAGGGTTAATAAGGAATAAGTGGACAATGCTAGAATAAAATGACTTGGTCAGGAACAGACCGTGTTGATTCATACATTTAGTAAATACACTCTCACACAAGCAAAGTCAAAATCATAGTGCAGAGATGTGAAATCAGGAAAATGAGAAAATGTTAATTTAATTTTTATACTTTTAATCGGTAAGTAAAATTAAAGTCTCAAGTCTGGCAATACCTCAAAAGCTCCATGTGCCTAATAGTCACAATGACCTCAAGATAAAAAATATTTTAAAGCTAAATGTGCTCTTAAATAGCTGCTCAATTGGTTAATGAAAGTCAGGTGTTTGAAACTTTGCTAGGAAACAGAGTTCAAAAGGTAGTCAGAGTAACCTAAGGCCAGAAGCGATAAAGCATCCTGAATATAAGAAAGCAATCAGATTAAAGAACTAGTAACATGATCTGTATAATGGAGGAGAAGACAAGGGCAGAAGGAATCAGGCATCACTGAATAATTTGATGAGAACTACAAGTAAAACTTATTGAGAGCTAGTGAGAAAAGAATGAGGTAACTTCAAATGTTTTGAAGGCAATTAAACCTTTCATAAAAGATTCAAAATAAAGAAAAAGGTCGGGAAAGCTTCAGATTTATTACAAGCCAGAAAATGGAGTGACCTGGAAAATATTAAAGGAAGATGAAAGCAATGTGCTACAGTTCTGCATAAGAAGACTAGTGAACACAACAGTCAAATTTCGACTAGAAACACAAAGAGGTTTTGAAAGTGAGAAGAAAGGACCAGATACACTGTATGGAGCTGACAAAAAATGAACATGAAGGAGCAAATCCCAGCAGGATTCAAAAAAGACCTACTCTAAATAATTTAGAGCTATGGTATCTGAAAAACAGGTGTGGCCAAAAGCCTTCAATAAGTCCAGAATGCAAAGAGGGAGAATTAAAAGAAATGTGCTGACTGAGAATGGCTGGTCTGATTGTGCATTCTAAAACAAATGCTCAAATGGTTAAAGATGAAAACACTCATTAGTCTTCAAAGCCAAACTGGCATACTATGATCTATGTGTTTGAGAAGAATAAATTAATAAAAAAATATATTTTCTTGTTCTATTCACAAGGTTCTGAGAACACTGTTAAAATATTACAAGAATAAAAGAGAAATACTGAAGAGTAGGTGTGATCTGGAAATACAAAAGACCCAACAGCAAGTTATACAATCCAACAGACAGCAGTGTTGAGTTTAAGTGTACAATTACAATCTGAAGAAATCAGACACATAGTGAAGCAAAGATACCTACTTTTACCATTAAAGTTTTACTTTATGAGGCAATGGAGAATTCTGAGACAGGAGTGAGAACAGAAGGTAATCTACAGAGGAGTTAAATTTGCAGATGATGCAGCCATGGTAATAGACGTTCAGGAACAAATACAAAGATTAATGAATGTAGTAAGCTGTGCAGGCAAGAAGTGTACTTAATCTAGAGATGACAAAAGTAATGAAATCCTGAGACAGCATAAGAGAAAAAAACAGCAACACAGCGTAAGCCAAGCATATGAAGTAACAGCAAACAAGTGCAAGCTTTGGCCACCGAAACTCACCGGATTTAAGTTCAACCGAAGCCCAGTGCATCATCCTGTGACCCGAAAGAGCCACCTCAGAACAGCGTCTGCAAGCCGAGAGCCACAGTTTCAGTAAACAGCACCCCCACCCATACACAAAAAGGCCTACACCCTCATCCATTCTGCAATTTAGCAGCATCTCCAATACTGCTGCTCAGCACTCCAAGTCCCTGGTTTATCAAACCATCTGGGGGTTAGATTTTTTTCCCCACAATAAATTTCTGGCTAGCAAGTCAGAAGATTGTCCCTCACTGCAAAAGTCACTAATATGAAAAAAAAACAAGTTAAGTACCTATTTGTTGATGCTGGAGACAAAGTGCTCATCAGTTGTGATTTCATAGTTTGGAATATTACTGTAAGTATTCCTGTACAGAAGCCATAGCATTGCAAGGGAGAAATCATCCTGTAACCTTACATTGAGGTCAAATTGGATATTCTTTATGGAATTGGAGCCTTTACTTTGGTTCTGTATATTTGCAGTATCTTTTGTTTGCTGGAGCTTATTTACCTTGAAATTGTTTGTAAATTAACTAAAGACATAGCCTTCTGCAATACTATTTATTTTCCTTGGCACTCATTTATATTTGTGAACATTATTATATGTGAGGTACAACCCTCACTGTTTCTGTCTAAAATATCAACGACGGCTTTAAATACTTCTTTCAATATTTCAAAATATGCATTCAACTTTATTCAGATGCTTGAGCTGAGGTACACCTTTTAACTCTTTTACACTGTTGCCTGATCATGATCTATACTTGTATTATAACATGAAGAAGAAAACAGTATCTTTGGAAAGATTGCTGAATTCAATCAAAATAGTAAGGATTTTTGCTGCTTTCTTTTTTAAATCAGACATAATCTAATAAATTAATATCCATTATTAAATTAGACCATTTATATAATGTTACTAGTCATCATGAATATCTCTTAATGTTATATAGGCCATCTACTGCTACTTCTGATATTAAGCATTTTACAAATAATAATGCTTATTATGTATATGGTATTTACAGTATACTGATATTTTAACTGTTCCCATAAACCTGGAATCTTAAGCACATTAAAGAAAATTATAGAACTATAATTCCAATTTGCATGTGTAACTTCAGAAATGTTAAGATTTATTCTTTTGTAATTTTCCTTTACTTTCATATCTTTAGTTAATGGATACTGCCTCTTGAAACTGGTCAACATCTACCTCATTTAAGCAGGTCCACAGATCTGTATGCTTTGTCAATTATTTATAGTCTTCCCTAATAATAATAAACTACACACCAGAGATCTAAAATGAGGCATATTTTTTGAAAAAAGTACTTAAAAAGCTCCTACTTAATATAATTAATAGGACTTTATGTTCTGCTGTTTCTGTCCTAATGTGGAAGTTTCCAGACATACACTAAAATAAAAAACACATCAAAAGCAGTGCAAAATATTAAGCATATATGGCACGGAAGCACAGTACTCGGCACTTATGCCACTATGTGCCAGGACCCTAGATTCAAATTCATATTTATTTCTTTTTACTTGTCCACATACTTCACTTTCTCCCTGTCTGCCAAAAAGAGATGACCAGGTTAACCAGTGTACAATATGAGTGAGCAGCTCTGATATGTGTGAGTGGGCTCTGTGATCGTCTGACTTGAGGATCACGATTGGGAAAGGTTCCTTTTTCTGGTGCCCTGTAAAGGAGTTACAAAAAAAGCTCAACATATCCTTTCTGAGCCTTTTGAAAGTCTATTATCTTGTCACTCCTTCCTCGTCTAAAATATTACACTAATTCTGAAAACTTGCTGTCAGACTTGCTGTCAGACTTACCTACTGTATGTAAACTAACTTTTGACACTTTCAAATTTTGAAGCACTATGTGATTTCTATTTTACCACCAGACTTTTTTTTACCATTAGACAATTTTCTTTTGAAACAATGATGCAGTGAAAGGTGGGATACAAATGCATATGGTGTATGTAGTGGTTTACAAGGAAGTGGTAATTTTAGGAATCAGAGATCTATGCCGATATGCACAACTTGTAGCATTTTTAGATGGAGTTTTCTCTTGGCTGTTAAAAGCAACAAAAGCACATTGTTTACATGGGGGAGCCGGCAAGAAGGAATCGCCTTGTCTGCTCGACTACAGCTTAGGTACGACTTCTGCTCTTTATACTGCGTGCTCCATCTGCAGCCTGACTTCTTTTCATTATTTCTCTAGTAGTGGAATAGGGTTATTAATGAATCAAAATAAAAAAATTGAAAGTATGAAAAACTGAAAAAATGGAGTGTCAAATGTGATATAATTACCAGTATGTCCTCATTGTTTGTTTAGAAATTGTTTTTTAGTTGCAATCTCCACAATGAACTTTGTCACTAATCTTGTGCTAAACTGATACAAAGTTTAGTGTGGTATCCTGGGTAAGCTCCTTATATCATTTGTAACACTGGTAAACTTCCAGGAATCTTAGTAACATCAGTACTTCATATCAAGCATCCACTACACATTATCTACAGTACTACCATCAAAAGATATGATTATCAATTATAAAAATGAGCTCAGCACAAGTGTAGGTTTCTGTGTGTGTATATCTAGTCACCAACTTGCAAACTGTCTTGAGTGAGCTGCTGCTTTTTGTTCTGGCATCAACAAACCTATATTGCATAAGTTTGTTGAAAATAAGTGGATGAATATATAAAGTCATTATAAGTATGTCTATTAAGATTACTATTTAAAGTGCTTTAAAGACTTCCTCTAAGCTGTGTAACCATCCAAAAAAAGTATATATTTTTTGTATAACCTGTTTTTTGTCTAAATGTCCATGTCCTTTATTTATGTTCCTGGAGTGTACTTTGTTATGCTTTTTCTTATCAACATTGTACATTTTCATGAAGCATCAGAAGCTGTGTGCCTTAAACAAATGTGAAGCAATGCAAACGTAAAGAAAGGTGCAGTAACAAAAGCTATCTGCCTCTGTACTTTAAATACTGGAATACATGAAGTCAATGAAGAAGGACAAAAAAGGTAGAATCAAAAATCACAAACAAATGTTTTTCTTTTTCCCTGAAGGTTCAGGTCATGTGTACACAGTTCAAAGTGCACGGTATATAGTACAACAACAATAACAATATTTTCTTATATAGCACCTACAAATACAAAGTATAATTCAAAGTTCTTTACAAATGGTAATAAGTGGAAACAAAGGAACAACAATAATGAAATAAACTAGTTATACTAACAATCAGAAGGTCAGTGAAAATATGATGAAATTCTTACTTGCATGTCTCCTCAGAACACTTGACAACACAGCACCAATAAAGATCTATACCCACACAGAACATCCATTGTTAGTATTAAAAAAATCTAAATACATTTTTTGCACAGGAATCAATTGGAAAGACAAGTCAAAAACTGTGTACAGTGTACAAGTAATCACACAGGACCGCAGACAGCACCAAGTGAGAAATTGAACTGGCATAGAAAAGCTGTGAATGGACAGTGCTATAAAGGGAACTGAAATCACTAGAAAAAGCTTTATTGAAAGTAAATTACATCACAAAAGTAGTTGGCTAATAAGACACATAGGGTCAAATATGGAAAGTACATTTTTAATTTCACATGCTAATTAAAATGCAATATGTCGCCTGAACTCAAAAACTTCTGTTTTCCTTATCTGAAATAATTATCTCACCTCACTCCTTTATAACTTTTTAATCTCCAGTATTTGTTGTCATTGTTGATTTTTCTCTTTCCTGCCTGCTTCACATTGTAGAATATAAAGACACAACCTATGAATACTGCATTTTTGTACTATGCCTGTATCCTCTTTGTTTCACCTTTCAGAATTTGGCACCATTACCAATAAGCAAACCTATCGCTAATCATCATAAACCTACAAAGTCTCTGTAGATACAAACTGTATTTAAAAATGCAAAACAAAAGGAATCAAAAAAACTATTTTGGTAACCCAGTAAAATACTTACTTTTTAAAATAAAAAAATATGGAAATTGTAATGCATATGTACATACTGTACAATGCACATAACCATTTAATAATAAGCAGAAAAACCAAACACATGGTGCAGGGTGACAGCTGCCTGGCCTACAGATGCCGCCTGGAATCATGCATCACAGGAAAATTAATGCAAGGAATTATTAAGAATAAGATTGAGCAACACAACACACGCAAGGATAGGAGTTATTCTGAACAGTCAGCATGGGTTCAGAAGAGGGAGACCATGTTTTACTAACATGCTGGAATTCTATGAGGAGGCAACAAATACGATCAAAGTGGGGTATTATCTTGACTTTCAGAAAGCATTTGATAAGGTGCCACATGAGAGGTTGGGCATCAAACTAAAAGAAGTGGGAGTTCAGGGTAATGTTTTTAGATGGGGGCAGGATTGGCTCAGACACAGGAAGCAGAGGGTGATGGTGCGAGGAACCTTTTCAGAACTGGCTGATGTTAAGAGTGGTGTTTCACAGAGGTCAGTGCTAGGGCCGCTGCTATTTTTAATATACATACATGCTTTAGATAGGAAAATAAATAAGCTGGTTAAGTTTGCAGATGATACCAATATAGGTTGCTTAGCAGATAATTTAGAATCCATTATATCATTACAGAAGGACTTGGATAGCATACATGCTTGGGCAGATTTGTGGCAGATGAAATTTAATGTCAGTAAATGTAAATTATTATAACATATGAAGTAAAAATGTTAGGTTTAAATACACAATTGGTGGTTGGAAAATAGAGAGTATACCTTATGAGAAGGATTTAGGAGTCATAGTGGACTCTAAGCTATCAACTTCCCAACAGTGTTCAGAAGTCATTAAGAAGGCTAACAGAATGTTAGGTTATATAGCACGATGTGTGGAGTACAAGTCCAAGGAGGTTATGCTCAACCTTTATAATGCACTGGTGAGGCCTCATCTTGAGTACTGTGTGCAGTTTTGGTCTCCAGGCTACAAAAAGGACATAGCAGTGCTAGAAAAGGTTCAGAGAAGAGCGACTAGGCAGATTCCAGGGGTTGAATTATGAGGAAAGATTAAAACAGCTGAGCCTATACAGTTTAAGCAAAAGAAGATTAAGAGGTGACATGACTGAAGTGTTTAAAATTATGAAGGGAATTAGTACAGTGGATCGAGACTTGTATTTTAAAAGGAGTTCATCAAAAACACAGGGACACAGTTGGAAACTTGTTAAAGGTAAATTTCGCACAAACATTAGGAAGTTTTTTTTTTATACCAAGAACGATAGGCACTTGGAATAAGCTACCAAGTAGTGTGGTGGACAGTAAGACTTTAGGGACTTTCAAAACTTGACTATGTTTTTTTTGAAGAAATAAGTGAATAGGACTGGCGAGCTTTGTGGGGCTGAATAGCCTGTTCTCGTCTAGAGTGTTCTAATGTTCTAATTTCACCATTCTTAAGTGAATTCTAACTCTATTGTTACAGCTCTGTGACAAGTGATTAAATTAAAGAGATTATGGAGAACTACACCTGTATGTGTGCCATAATTACACCTGTTCACTATACACTGATTGTGTGAAGAAGAAATTAAAATCAGTACAGTGGAACCTCGGGTCATGAACGTCTCTGAACACATACAAATCGGGTTACGACCAAAAAGTTTGCCAAACTTTTGTATCTGTTCACGACCACACACTCGGATGACGAACAAGCCAGTTTCCCTTCCGGTTTGTATGTGCCAATGATTTCCGCACGTGTTCAGTCTCTCCCTGTACAGTACATTGTTCTCGGGCAGAGGGACTTTACCTCAAACCTGTAATCTCCTCTCCACCCAGTTCCTCCTCACTTCCTTCATGCCAGAACTCGACTCATGCAAGGTTAGTTTTCTTGGTTGTTTATGGTTAGTTTTTGTATAAATTAAGGATTTTTCAAATGTTCATTTTTTCCCTGTGCTTAAAACTCATTAAAAAAAGTGTTTACAGCGAGCGGTTTGTAAGGCTATAGCGTGAACTCCTGTAATGTTAGTTTTCTTTGTTCAAGGTTTTCTCAGTGTTATTCAATGTTTTTGCATTTAGTTTACTATTACACTGTGCATTCTATGGCATAATTAACTATTTTTGTACTTAAAAATCTTTAAAAAAAAATATTTACATGCAGTTCATACAGTCCGGAATGAGTTAATTGTATTTACATACAATCCTATGGGGGAAATTACTTTGGGTCACGACCAAATCAGGTTGCGACCAGTGTTTTGGAATGAAATACAGTCGTGACCTGAGGTGTTTTGCAAGATGAGATAAAATTTTTAATACATTTTAACTTGATAAATGAGAGAGGTCTTGCAATACGAGTAGTATGTATATGCTTTGTCTGCTTAGCGTCACATGGGGATTGTGGGTAATCGTTACCCATGCTCGTTCTCAGTTGGCGTGCCTCATTCATGCAGTCAACATCCGTATGAGCGTATACTGTTTACTATAGCATGGTGACCAAATGTGTGTGTGCGCTGTAACGTGCGAGTCCCAGTCATGCACCCCAAAACACGAGGCTAAGTCTCAGTACTGTATTTTAGCAAAACCAGCTTTATTCAGCGTGAAACAAACAGGAACAGTTACTTATTGTAGCGGGATCTACCGCTCTCCTATACAGAGACACAGCAATCAGGCAGGGTTGTGACCAGGTTTTGTGGCTAAGTAATACTGTGCTCTTGCATTTATAATGTTCCTTGCATCATCCATCGATGGCAGGCGCTTATAGCTTGACCACAATCTTTTCTGATTCTCTTTTACAGCGAACTGCTACAGCGTTGGGATCCTGCGGTTGCTTGCTTCGGGACACTTGCGTGTTGTCCCGTTGGGTGAAATCCCAAAAGAGTTTAGAAACCTTACAGTGCATAAAGCATTTTTTTATTTTGTGTCCAAGTGTAGTGACTCTTCAGGCAAAAGCAATTGTCATTGGATAGGTTTCCTTGTTAAAGTCTCAAAAAAAAGAAAAAGACACCAGTGAGCCAACAGATAGCAGTGATTCCGTTAGTTAGAGTGAAGATTTTGTATTAGTCATTTTTATATAAATATTTGTGGGTTGTGAAGCAAATTATCTGAGTTTCCATTATTTCTTATGGGGAAATTTGAAATACAAATGCTTTGGATTACAAGCATGTTTCCGGAATGAATTATGCTCGCAAACCGAGGATCCACTGTATAACTAAGGTAGATAAACTTGGTGTAGAAAGCTAAAGGCTCTTTTTGGGTCACTACTAAGCGACTTGAAGATGTGGTCCTTATTATCCACAATGGTTACATACAAATTGTGTACATGGCTTAATTTTGGAAATGACAATTTTCAATTTTCATCCTGTAATGAATATTTACAGTAAGTTTTATAATAGTTTTATATTAGTATCGTACAATATCCATGTTGAAAACCACTCAAACTTTTCACTTTTTCCCCTGACTACTCCAGGATCTCAAGTTTTAATCATAACACTGTCTGTGTAGAGTGTCCAAATTGTTCAAGTGGATTTTCTGGATACTCAGGATTACCCCCTGTAATGTTGTTGGAAAATTGTGCATTTACAGTATGCTAAATGTGATTTATAATATTTAATTTGTGTGTTTTATCTTGGGCTGTGTTTATTTTAGAATTATTTAATTAATGATTCTTAACTTGTGGGCTCTGATCTCATGTGGGAAATGTTCTGTAACTGAAATGGCAGGCAGGTACAAATGACCTCATTAGATCATTAATATACATGAGGTGGTTTTCAAAGAGTGACAAATTTTGGAAGTAAATGAAAGTCTGGGGTGTATGCAAAATAGATATGGACAGGAATTTTGGGAAAATAAGTATAAATTGCCAAAGTGTTTCACTGTTTATTAGAATGTATATGTTTAAATTAAATAAAGGGACTAGTGTGTGTCTGCTTGTAAAACAACATGTGAAATGGAGGCTTGGGACTTTAAGAAAAACATGTTTTGTGTCTAGCCAAATGTAACTTATCTGTTTTACCACATTTTGGCTGAAGCAATATCTTACATAAGGCAGTCAACAAGACACTATAAATACAAAGTACAGTAGACCCCCGCAAAGTCGCGGTTCAGGTTTCACGGACTCAGTCATTCACGGGCTTTTCCTTAGTACCTAACTATTAATTGTTAGCGGAAAGCGCAAATATCCTCCTCAATTTTTTATGGCTTTTTTTCGTGGCAATACAGTGCTGTAGAGAGAACAGGAAGCAACCGCTGAGGAAAACACTGTTTGGGATGATGAAAGTAGCCAATCCGAGAACGTTATTCATTTCTCCTTGCTGCTGATTGACTGCTGCTCTGTGACGCGTCTCCTGGTGAGTGGGTTTACCACCGCTGAGGGAAACGCGGTTTGGGATGGTGAAAGTAGCCAATCCGAGAGCATTATTCATTTCTCCTTGCTGCTGATTGAGTGTTGCCCTGTGACATGTCTCCAGGTGAGTGTCCTTGTGTTTTCCATTTTGTTATTGTTTTCATTTTGTTATTCTTAAACGAACAAGATGTCGCTGAAACGTCCTGCGCCTTCTAAGACTTCTGGCTCTGAGCCTAAGTGCCAGAAGCAGTTTAAAATACTCCAGGAGAAGGCTGAAGTACTTGATTTGCTCTGGGAACTAAAAAGTTATGCTGCAATAGCGTGCCACTATGGCATTAATGAAAGCACTGTACACTACATAAAGAAGAGTGAGGCAGCGATCCGGAGTACTATATCTGTAAGTTTCTGTGATAGTGCCATAAAGGTTACGACCGTAAGGAATAAAAATATTGTCAGGTTAGAATGTGCCTTGGCATAGTAGATCACTGCAGGAAGAAAAACATTCCCTTGGACGGTAAACTCATCCATGAGAAAGCACGGAAATTGTACCAGCAGTTCGCTACAGGAGACAATGTAGAAGGTACTGAAGAACCGCAACCAGGACCATCAACAGCACCGGAGCCTGAACATTTTCAAGCCAGTAAGGGATGGCTTGATCGTTTTCAGAAGCAATTTACAAGGGATGATTGAAGCATGGATCACTATATGGTTCGGGCTCTCACAGTTAATAATGGCATCGATGCTGCCATTCCGACATATAAAATGCTCCTTGCCACCATGAAGAAACAACGACAGCAACTTCCCAACACAATGTTCCTGAAACCTATAAAGAAAAGCCAGCATGAAACCCCACCAGAAGAAGACCCATCCAAAGATACAACTGAAGAAGAGGCGCCACCCGAGGAGTTTCAAATCCTCTGCATCGTACTGCACAGCTACTTCATCTTCATCATCGATATCATTCATCATTGGTGAGTACCCGTACATTTTACTGTATTTTAATTAAATGAAATTATTATGTATTTACTCTACTTATAACAAAGAAAACGCGCTTGCATGAATTACAGTACATATAGCGGTAACATCGGTATTTTACGTTCTAGCACCGCGGGAGACATAGCAGTACAGTACTGTACAGTATACAGATTTACCGTTACATTCTGTTTTTAGGTAATGTATTAAGGTAATTTTTTAGGTAACATATTAATGTATTAAGCTGAATTTGCAACAAAATTAAAGTGCTTTGGGGGCATACTGTATTTAGGGTTTAAACTATAAAAATAGCCATTTAAAAGGCATTTTTAACCACATCCAAAAGTTGCGGTTTTTCACAATTTGCGGGTGCTCTAAGAATGTAACCCCCGCAAATTTTGGGGGTGTACTGTATTTAAAAAGGCAATGCCAGAGAGACATCATAAATGCCATGACTTGGGAGAGACAGAGAGAGAGAAACAATTGCCAAAGAGAAGACAACGTGGTCAGATTTTGCCATCTACAGAATGCCCTTGCCCCTTTGCTCCCAAGCTTCACCTGGTTTAAGAAAACAAAGACTGCAACAACCAAAGCAACAGCGACCTGATATGAAGCTTGCTGTGTGATCTTGATCTAAATTGTTCAGGTTGTATGTTTTCATATCTAACTTTTACACCTGGTTTTTCCTACAAATAATCTTAAGAAATGATTGAAATGGTCTGAGTACTGCTTTGCTGAAGTACCCTGTTATTAACTGACATTTAGCAATGACTGATGATCATTAATGAAACAAACTGTGTTCATTTAGGTTGTGCACGTTCAGGGGTAGATTGTTAGATTGTCAAGCCCTTTCAAATGTAGCCAAGGGATACAAAAGCCTGACAGAAGTAGCCATTCCTGGCCTTTGCTAAGGGATTCTGAAGTGTAGCCCTTTCAGGGCAAGCAATCTGATGATGGATCGATACGTAAGGGAATCTTGGACAATTTTACACCACAAAACACCTCCCACATTTCATAGCCATTGATGTTTGGCTAATTGGCACTTCTGCTGTGCCAATTATGTGTGCTTGTGAAAACGTAGCTGGCTGTTGCCTTGTGTGCAATGCTATAAGCAGGGCTCTAGCTCACTGTTACCATTTAACAGAAAATAAAGATGTAAATCTAGCATATAGTAATCTGAATTATCACTACATTTGTGATGTTCCTGCATCAGCTAGATTTGTAACAAATTGTACTGTAAGGTAGAATGACTATGTGAATACAGAATATAAGTACATTCATTTATTAAGTACAGTAAATTCAATTGCAATACACTGAAATATATTTGTATATCTACATAAATTTATTGTTGGGAAAGTAAAATACACTTTGTTAAAAAAATGCTTCCAAGCTGTCATTTTTATTTATTGATGCTTTAGTAGTTTATTAATGGTTTGTTTTCCTAAGGTGTCACCAGAATCAGCCATTGATAAATCAACACTTAGAAATATCTTTAATTTACAAAATAAAACTCAAGATGACATACGTTTTTCATATGTGCAGTGCAAAATAAAGTACAAGATAACTATGAATTATACTTTTGATTAATATTCATGTATCATAAATAACTAAATCATCATTGTAAAATAATTTTGATATCAACATTGTTACAGCTAAACTATGAGGAAGAACATACTTTCTTCTTATGTGAGTTTTTTTTTCAAAGATGAATAATTGAAAATCAGTATTTGATGGATTCAGAAAATGTACAATATTTGAAGAAAACGAGGCTGTATGATGAACTTCAAGTGAAATGAAGCATCATTTTTAAATTGGATTACTTAAGTCTACTGCTAAAATTAGTCATTAAAAGGGTTAAAGTTAAGACAGGGTGGGTGACCAGTGGACAAACATGAGAGTATGCATACTGCTAAATATACATTAGACCACTGAATGAAGGTTGTTCACTCAGTCATCTCCAAGCCAGTTGCGGCTAGATGCTCTCTTTATTTACTGTATATAAAAACTCGCCTGACGAGGATGGCATGAATCCAAGTTCTTGTCCAGCCTAAACTGTATGGCCAACATTTTATCCATTTTAACTGACAGATTTCAGGTAAACAGCCTAAGTTTGAAAGTCCTGTCATATTGAATAGAAATGTGGTGTATTCTGAGAAAGATGAAAGGCAAAGCAGGACTCAAAGTATTTAATATAGTTAGAATATTAAGTAGGACCTCAAGCAACTTTTGATTCCTGTGGGAATCGACTTAAGCTTGTGTGATAATGAATTAGTATCATTTTCAGTGTTTTGAGAAACTGTCTGCTCCACTAGCTGAAAAAAGCCAGGCATGTATGCTTACTTGGGCAAGAAAGTGAGAAATGGAGCTGACTTTATATTAGACTTTTTTCGAAAAGCTCAGCTCAGTTGTAAAAAATGGAAAACTACAAGGAGTCTGGCAGGTAAACATGGACACTTAAATGGAGCTTGTGATAAACTGCTGTTTAGTTGCTGAACACGTGAAAAATGAGCTCTCTCTTTGGCAAGAAATCATTCATTTTTATTTTTCAATTAAGGGTGTACAATCTTTAAATAAAGAACTGGACCATCTGGGAAATGTCTTTTGGGACAAAATGAAGAGTGCATGGACCTACATAGGTTGGAAACAATAATTCTTTGTACTGCTTATATTTGGTGCTATTGGCCATTATGCAAATACATATGATTTTTAACTAAAACCTTCAACCAATGACTCTACCTAATTGGTACCTGACAGCCAAGAAGTTACGAATGATCATTCCTTGTCGAACTACTGTACAGTCCCTCAAAGGCTTAAGGGGATGCATTTGAGAAGCCGTCTATTGGTGGTAAATTGGGTTAAAGTAAAGGAGTAAAAATATAAATCCCAGTCAGTGAATTAACCTACTGAGTTGAATACACAGGGTAGAATATGGACAATGACAGGTAAGAGGTTACAGATAACAGTAATATAGCTGGTGTTGACATTTCTTCCTATCCTCCACATTAAGAAAAGAACCTAGGAGGTTAGTTGGTACCATTTATGAGAAGTATATCTCACAGGTGCTCTGATAACACAATAAAACAAAGTACAACAGCAGAAACCAAAATATAGTTTCCTCTTCAACTAAATATCTAGCTCAGTGTCACATATTCCAATGGTGTCATTGTTTTTTTTACACACTTTCCAGATTTTGACAACCATTAAGGCCGGAGGTATATATTTTGGATTTTCATTACAAAAGACACGATCAGTGATTGGTAAAATTGGCTGATCACAAAAAATGATTTTTTTCAGCATGTGCTTTGCTAGGCTTTATGGGGATTTAGTTGTAGTGCTCATTTGCACAAGGTATTACAATAGAGTAGCTAGCACATGTGTGTCTTTTTTGCTGCAAACTTGTAAGCAGAGAGCAGTAAGACAGACTCTGCTGGAGACAGAAGTTTAGACTTTTAGCATTTACATTAAAAAAGTGGTGTAATAAACTGAGAAAAAAGAATTAGTGAAGCTGTTTTGTGTAATTAGACAAACAGCAATATAAAAGGCATTTGTTCATTAATTAGGGTATGTTAAATTAATAAAAGTGTTTTCTTAGTTATGTTAAAATATTTGCCTATATATTAGTGCATAGTTATTGGTAAGTTCTATTATAACCCCTACAAGCTAAATTATAAATGAAATATTCTAAGTTTATCTTGTTACCCTCATACTAGTTCCATTCCATCTGAACTAGTGTGGTGCTGAGGTGTCACCCGTTGCATGGCTGCACTCGGGTCCTAACCTGGGCTCCTGAGTTGGTTTGTCATGTGGTGGGTGCAGCAATGCGCTGCATCAGCGCCTGCTCCTAACCTCCTCCTCCTCCTCTGACTACAGACTAGTTCAGTTTATGATCTGCCTTGCAGTTCCCCTTGGGTTTAATAAAGTATCTATCTATCTATCTATCTATCTATCTATCTATCTATCTATCTATCTATCTATCTATCTATCTATCTATCATACTGAATGTACTGAAGTGAAGCCTATGTAAGTTTGCCATAGAGATATCACACAAGTTTTAAGTATAAAAAGTAACTAAAGTTTAATATGAGAAAGCTATGATTGCAATAAAATAGAAACAAAACCTTTTTTTCCCTTTTTTGTCTTTTATTCTGCGTGTATAAAAATTCTTTTTTCTGAATTTTTGTTATTTGTTCCTTTTTAAATTTTCACTAAACCTTTCTAAAATTTATTTTATTGACTGAGAAAATTCTTTTCTCATGCATTTGACCATACCTTGCCAACTCAGGGGCTGCTCAGTTTTTCAAACCTAGAAAAGACATGGCTATTGGCAAGAAAAGCAACTTTAATGAATTCAGACCTTTTTATTTTGTCCTTTAATTCAAATTTGGATGATGAGCAAACTTGTGTTAAGTACAGAAGTTTGCATTTTCAATTACATTACTGCACAGGAAAAAATAGGTGTGTTAGTTTAACAGCAAAGTGTGTTTATTTTACTTCAAAAATTGTTAAGCATGTTAGCCTTATATCTTCTTGAAAAAACTCTTGTGAATATTTGACAGACTTTCAGCTTTATTTAAGCATTCATACTGTGTTTCTTATTTGTTTGTGTATGCATAAAGTATATGTTTTGGTAAGAAACAAGTACTGTATTGCACAATTAAAATGGTAATCCATATTTATCATTATACCTCAAGAATCTCTGCCTCTTGACAAACCCTTTCAACTTCAAAGGATCCTGTCACACAGCTTCTTAAATGTGGTGGATCAAAGCAGCAAATAACATGTAAGACCTGTAGAAATTCAAGCTTGAAATACAGCCCAGGTCAAAACCCTTAGCAAAATATGAAGATCTCCAAGACATGTTGCCAAGCCAGTGTATAGTGAATGGAAAGCTGTGAACACTGAAGTCAGACCTTATGTTCATAGGTCTACAACAGTAATAACAGATATTTCTATCAAAACCCTCATTATTAGTTTATTAGTTTTATCTGTTTATTAGTTTTAATTACAGATATGATAATTCTTCAATATTAATAGATACATTCTGAACTACTAATGTAAATAATTAAATAAATACTCAAGGTTGTGAGATATCCTAAAATCTGTTTAATTCCATACTCTGAAATTCTATTGAAAAGACAGTCTTTCTTACCACCCCAGTATACATGGGTGGGCAAAAGCAAGCTTACAGCTGTATGGATGGAAAAAGGCATGCAGGTTATGATTATTACAATAGCTTTACTAACTCAAAACAATGTCACAATGGCACAGCAAACTTGGGTACAATCTCATAAGTGCTAAACTCTGTGTTTTGCACACTCACAACTGAAAACTTACTTTGGCTCACCCCTGTATATAGGAACTAGATCTTCATTCACTACATAAAGCTGCTCTGACATCTTCCTATAAATGGTTATTTGAACATTGTGCCAAATTAATATTGCAGTCTCTCTCTCTCAGTGACAACAGACATCGAATGTAGGCAGAATTACACTTAAGCCATCCTGATTCCATCATGAGTGCGTAATATGCCTTCATAATCTACAGATTCCATATCACTATGTAGTACCATGACTCTTGGATATGCTGTTACAATCTTATCCTGCCTCTGCAAAGTCAACAAATGATCATTTTAACCAAAAAAATGCTTAATGATAAGGAAAAAAGGTGAGGCAGGTATTTGGGCCAAGAGTTTTACGTGTGCCACTATTGTATATGCTAATGGAACATACTGAAACCATTTCAGCTTTTGGGACTCTTTCTGCCTTCAGAGACTCATACAACATTCTTCCTAACTAATGCTAAGAAAGTGGCAACAGAGTTTAAAAGGGTATACATCAGCAGAATATGTAAATAAGCTTATTCACCAAAAGCAGCACAGAAAAATTAAAAGGTTAGCAGTCTGAGAATTAAACATACTTCACCTCTGCTGCATTAAGATAATTTTTATGTGTGGTAACAGACAACATGCATGACGTGTCATAGACTTACTTGGAGATACTCTGTAAAAAATGATCCTAGTTCAGTTTTCAACAATCTCCTGTAAAAAAATCAAAAAATATCAGTTCAACAAAATATACCAAAAGCTTTATTAAATAACAACGTAGTTAATATGCAATTTATTAATCCCCCTTCTAAAACAAAACTACATATTCATTTGGCTGAAGGCTGCACTATACAGTCTCAAATCTTTGATTAGCCTTCCACTATACAGATCTGTACAACCAGCTACTGCAGTAAAATCAGCGTAACAATAGAGGATTTCAACCAACCTGAATAACAAATTTGCCATTGTGTATGTACAGAAGCATCAAAGAACCAGAAACAGCTTTTAACCCCAGGAAGTACAAAGTATTTTATATGTCATAAATACTGAAACGTATCCTGATAGAGTCACTGATATTAATGGAAAGCTGAATTTTATATTGTGGAATTAAATACTTTGGTACAGCTGTCTGCACATTCATGCACACATTTGCACCATTTAAATATCTCTATGTTTGTATTGTAAGTTGCAATTTACACTGTATGCCTGCAGTTTCCCCTTTTTATTAATTTAATATTTATTAATGTTATCTAGTTCCCCTTATCACTGTATCCATGAGACAGCAAATAAATATTCCAGAGTACAGTATGGCTAAAAGAATATGACCTTTAGGTTAAACACACCTACCTCTAGGAAGTTTCACACTCGTTTGGTACAACGATTAGCAAAGATTGACTGCTTTTTACACAATACAAACTCAATAACTAAACTAATTTGCTTGTTATAGTAAAACAGACAGATAAATAGATCTTTATTTGCCTCATTGAGGATATTTAACTTTTTAGAGAATCTCAATAAATACATAAATCCATCCATCCATTTTCCAACCCACTGAATCTGAATACAGGGTCACACGGGTCTGCTGGAGCCAATCCCAGCCAACAAGGCAGGAACCAATCCTGGGCAGGGTGCCAACCCACCGCAGGACACACACAAACACACCAAGCACACATTAGGGCCAATTTAGAATCGCCAATCCACCTAACCTTTGGATTGTGGGAGGAAACCGGAGCACGCGGAGGAAACCCATGCAGACAAGGGGAGAACATGCAAACTCCACGCAGGGAGGACCCGGGAAGCGAACCTGGGTCTCCTAACTGCAAGGCAGCAGCGCTAACACTGCGCCACCGTGCCACCCAAAATACATAAATATCAGTACAAACAATAACTACAAGGAGATGCCCCCTCAAATGCATGCCAGATTACTAGGGTGTTGTACTATGTTAGCCATTATAAATGTACTGAAAAGTCAAGCAAAATGACACCTTTTATTGGCTAACTAACAATTACATCTTGCCTGAAGAGGCCTGAGTTGCCTTGAAAGCTTGCATATTGCAACCTTTTTAGTTAGCTAATAAAAGATATCATGCCAGATTACTAAAAAGAAAAAATGTCTAACTTGGTTAAAGATAAAAAGAACAATCAGAGTGATACATTATAAAAGCATATTGTCCTTGGTACAGTATCTAAGAGCCCCAATACCATTTCTTGACATAATTCTGTTGAATAATTCATTTGAATTAGTTGTTGGAAAAGCATTCAACTACATATTGTTTGCAGTGGAATGTAGTTAACTTACTTTATTGCTCAAGGTGGTTGAAATCTGGATGAGTTTTTAAAATATCACAAGTGCACTCAGTCTGACTAAGCTCATTGCAAAGAAGGTACATAATTCTTTGAAGTACACAGGAATTACTTCCTAATTATGCTAAAGTATTTAAGATCATGTGATATGTAATGTTCAAACTCATTACTGCATTTCGATTTAGCAATCCATACTGCCATTTACAAGCTTTATGTTTTGATCTATGATTCTAGAATTTACCACGCAGAATACCAAGACAAAATACCCAACCACAGTTTCATCTTGGTTCTTAACAGTCTGTGACTTCAACTATATAAATCAGTAAGTTCTGAAAGGCAGCAATGCATCAACACATAAAAGAAAGAGTAGGAAATAACTTTACTCATTAGAGATTTCAATTTATATTAAACAGATTACTAATGCAGCAAATAAGCAGTTATTGGAATAATAAAGCATTAACAAATGTATTAAGGAGTGGGTTGTCAATTAAGTTAAAAAAAAAGTACTGTGCAAGAATTCGAGTTCTAGCACTAAATTAAATAAAAAAAAAAACAAACTATTCAATGTGATGACCACACCCACAAGAAAAGAAAAGGTAGCTGATAGATATTTCAGACTCTACTCAATATACCACCCACTTCACATTATAGGGGGTCCAAGCAATTTAGAGACTCTGCTTTTATTGTTGAGATAAAACATACTTTTAAGATACTGATGCCCAGATTTAAAAGAATATGTAGAAAAAGTTCCTATTCAGTGATAATACCCATCCAGACTGAGAGCAGCAATGCAATTTTGCAAAGAAAAACTTTAGCAGCAAACGCTTACAAAATTTACTAGGCTCCTTGTGATAAATAGATTGGATTCACTCGATAAACCTCTAAGAAGAAACCTGAAAACATTAAACACATTCAGATCTGCCCTTTTCTCTTTGAAGAAAGGTGTCAAAACAACACCTAAGGAAGTTGAGAGAAGAGTAATAGAAACCTTTTTTTTTTAAACCATACAAACTCTAGCTGCCTTTTACACATACAGTATACTATACTAGCTGTGTTACCCAACTTTGCCAAGGAATCTTTCTACGTCAACAGGCCTCAGTTATAGAGCCATTGGTTAATCAGATGTATCAGAAGTACTATTCAAGAAACAATACTTGAACACTTCTGTAAACAATATTTGTATTTTTTTCTAAGGGGCTAATATTAGTTCGGTTGAGCTGCTTATTGTTTAACATGCTACATACAGCCATTAGTGGTGTTGCTGTGAAAGAAACTGCAGTACTGCAGCAATTGACTACAATCCAGAAAAACAATTCAAGAATATACTGTAAGGCATTTTATCGGTTAGGATTTTTTGGGGGATCCACCAGATTGCAAGGAATTCATCTTGACTGCAATGCAATAGATACAATTGCAGGTCCGTAAAATGGAGAGACCAATGACGGATACAATGTTCTTCCAGTATTCTTTCTTTAATTTGAATACAAAGCTGTATTTCCATTCTTATGAGGCTTTCAAATCAAATAGTATGTTATGCTAATTTAATTTTTGATGTCCAAACAACATTGTCTTGACCTATAAAACCCATTTGTTTTCAGCAGTAAGAACATCAAAATAGACAATATAGCATACTCTACTTGCAGATGAAACCTTCATATGAAACAGAGGGTTAGAAGTAATGGATCTTCTTTTGGGTGCAGCAATTGACTAAAATTCACAATGAAAAAAGAAGCAGCAGAAATAACCTAAACTTCTCCCATTAAGGCATTGTGGTGTAGTGGTTAAGACTTTGGACTTCAAACCCTGAGGCTTCTGTTCACATCCCACCAATGACACTGTATAGCCCTGAATCCAATTGGAAAAAGAAAAGAAATGTAACTAATTGTATCTCAAATGTTGTAAGTCCCATTGGATAAGGGTGTTGGCCAAATAAATGTAAATGTTAAAATGGTGTTCAGTAATGTTACAAAGGTGATTTAAAGTTGATTCATTAAAAGCTAAAAACTGCTAAAAACCTTAATTCCCAATTAGCATCAAAGTCAAAAATTGGTACTGCCTTAGTATACAGTTGATTTGAATAAATGTCTACCAACAAAAGTTACTAATTAGTTTTACTCTAAAGTACTGCCCTGTTTTGTTCATATCACATTCTGAAAAAAGCATAAAAAATCTGAAAATCATATTTTATTCTATTAAATCTTGGCTTGGATCCAACGGTTAATTTGCATTGGATTTATTTTTGTGTTTGTTTTTTTTATTTCCTCTTATTAAACTTTAAAACTGCTTAATGCTGATTGGTATTGCAAACTTCATGATGATATACAGGTAGACAACATTGTTGGCCTTTTCAAAAACACAATAATATGCACTGATAAAAATAACGTAGTGCAATCGGTGTACCTCAGATTTATTGACACGTGACGCACCCCCAGTCTGCCAAAGCTATCAACAACACTGGGGGATATTTTTCCCTGTTCCAAACTGCACTCATTTCATCAAGGGGACCCCCTTCCACCGCTCTTATAAGCACACTCAGTTCACAGAGGGGGGAAAAAACTCTCTTCAAATGTTGTCTGTGTGTTGTTAAGGAATTTAGAGGTAAAACTAAGTCTCATGGCCATAAAAGTTGAGAAACACTGCTCTAAGATAAACCCTGCAATCCAGTGAGACAATAACAATGTTATCCCAAAATGGTTAAGGAAAAAAAAATGCATGGCGCTTTTATCGATTGTGTTTTGCTTTCCATCAATAATGTATTTCATATGATATTCAACTGACTGATTGCATGTTTTCGATGCTAACTCATTCCACTAAGATTCATCATTTCTAGAACAAGTTCATCACAGAATTAAAATAAAACTTCTTTCAGCGAAAAGTCCAGCAAAAAGGGTGAACTACTACTTTTAATGCTACCATGAGCTAACACCAATTTACATTAGGCATTCAGCTTCTTTTGTTCATTCACCTTTTCATTTTAGTTTATTCAGAGGTTCTATCAAGACAGGAGGAGGACAAGAATTGCTTGTGGTATTACTTAAAAGTGAATTTGAAAATGTGAGGTAGGATCTTGGAAGACCTATTATATAGTAAGGTCAGACCACCAATCATGCAAAAATATAGTAGTAAAAAGATCATGCAAGGACGCAGCATTGTATTGCAAGACAAAAGTCACAGATGAAAAACTCAAGGCCTGAGAAGGAAAAAAAAGAACAAAACTGAAAGGAGAATAGAAACAGGGCTTTGACTTTAAATAGATGAGCCCAGAATAATCTAAAGTGTGCTTAATTATCCCTAGTAATCTCCAACCTTCAGCACACCCTTCAAATGCTTCCTGCTATTTGCCATACCCTCTGAGCATTGTGCCTTTGACCAGGTCCATCATGTTAAGCTGCTTTATGCATTCATCAGTCATATGATTGGTAAGCATTTGTATACTTAAGTAGGGGTGTTATAATCTTTCCTTTAGCATTGTGCATTTTTGTCTTATAAAGTTTTTTTCTTGTTTCTGTTCTCTTGCATATTTATTGGATTGCAGGAACATGTCTTGTTTATGATTCCGAATTTTACCTTTGTCTAAAGTTTACCTATGGCCAGCTGTGCTTTTGCCCACTGCATTTTTGTCTTATCAATTAATGAATACATTTCTGCTGTTTTATTGTAAATTTCTTGGATCTCTAATGTTACGAAAATTCTGTATCAAAATTAGATGATTATGGCTTATATCATAACGTGGCCCATCACAAGGTAGCAAAGAAAAACAATACATAGGATAAAAATGGCTTCAGATGATTGTTGTACAAATTGACTTTATAGAATTGCAGGAAATGTAATAGACTAACGGATGGTTTCAAGTGTTGTACCTATTGCAGAATTTTGTAGTGCAGTCATGTAGGCTCAGCAGGTTCAACAAACTATACTTGTTATGTTGCTGTTTTTTTAAATGTAGAATGGAAAAGGATTACTGTTTAAGTATTGCAAGAGCCCAAAATCAGCAAGGGAGAAAACAAGAAACACAAGAAAACAAGCCAACTGTACTTCCTTAGAAGGTTGGTGTCCTTCAACATCTGCAGTAAGATGCTGCAGATGTTCTACCAGATGGTTGTGGCGAGTGCCCTCTTCTACGTGGTGGTGTGCTGGGGTGGCAGCATAAAGATGAAAGACGCCTCACGCCTGGACAAACTTGTTAAGAAGGCAGGCTCCATTGTAGGATTAAAGTTGGACAGTTTAACATCTGTGGCAGAGCGACGGGCACTAAGCAAACTCCTGTCAATCATGAAGAATCCACTGCATCCACTTAACAGTGTCATCTCCAGACAGAGGAGTAGCTTCAGTGACAGACTTTTGTCACTGTCCTGCTCCACTGACAGACTGAGGAGATCGTTCCTCCCCCACACTATGCGACTCTTCAATTCCACCCGGGAGAGCAAATGCTAACATTATTCAAAGCTATTGTCTGTTTCTACCTGCATCTTTATTACTCTTTAATTTAATATTGGTTTATATTATTTATTTTTTTATCAGTTTACCGCTGCTGGATTATGTGAATTTCCCCTTGGGATTAATAAAGTATCTATCCACCTATCTATCTGTCAATCTATCTATCTATCTAAGAAGCCCTAAGGCTTGTGGACACCAGGGGCACTCCAGCTCCCCAAACACCCAATACAAACATGCATGGACACAAAGTAAAAGCCCAAAGAGTATTTTATTAGTGAAAACTCTTCTCAACAAGCATTTCACACCCCCACAGCCGCAAGTATATGTAAAACACATTGTATAGAACAATAAACTCTCTTTTTCTTCCTTCACTTGGTTTCTCACTTCCTCCTCCACTCCACCTCGCAAGCTTTGTGCGCCAGATACTATCAAGTGAGCACCAGGTATTTTCAAGTGCACACTGGATAATTTCAAGTGAGTAGTTACATGCATATAAGATGTTAAATAAATGAAGTTATCCTAAAATTTTTAGAGTGGTAAATATTGTTTCCACCATTGCTGAAGACATATAATAGTTGCTTCATTTCATATTAAATGACTGTAGTTTAATGTGCTTGCATCGTGAATGGTTAATATTGTAAATAAAACAGTCCCTGTGGTCTTTAAAACACTTGAGACTGGAGTTCATTTATGTGCTACTCTCCCAGTCTCTAAGTCACATTCACCCTAATGACTTAAAAAGTTAGCTTCTTAAACATAATACATCAGCAGGGTAAAGGGAGGAATTATCATTTCATTACACATCGACCTTCCCACAAGTTAAGAGAACAGTCAAACAGAATAGTCTCTCTTCTTCTCACCTCCTGGTTCTGCCCTTGCTGCCATAGGACAGACCCTGCAGAAACACTTCTCTTCTAGGGCACATCAAAACACAGTTTAATGAGAAGTGAACTGACATTTAAAGGTTGTATTTCTTGTATAATGCAAGAAAGCTCATTACTGGAACTTTCAGTTACTTTCTGCTTTTTTCTTGACATTTACATTTTTTAAATAATTTTAAACAGAGTGTTATTTCACATTTGTCTTTGTTACAGTTTGTCTTATCATAAGCAGTGTTTCCCAGAACAGTACCTTTTATTAGCCCCAATTTAGGTGTTCCAAGTCGAAACAATCCTTATTAGCTCCGTATTTTTAGAAATTACTCATTTCTCCATGAGCTAACTTAAGCAAAGAAAATAAAGAGTTACTTAAAATAACTTGACTGGCTGCTAAACCTTGAAGGTGCCAAGAAGGAAGGACATTCATTCTGGCTAAAAAAAAGGAAGGATTCATACCCAGCCAGAAGGCTATAATGCAAGGACCAGGTGAACAGGCTTACCAGGAGTAGGTCATCCCCCCCACAACCCGATATGTGGCAGTGTCCCTCAGGGCTAAACCTGATTAAGTCACCTGCAGGTTGGCATAGGATTTACAGTCAGGAAATGCAGCCCTGTTAGGGTCTTTGGAGACCACCAGGGGGCGCTGCCAGGGGTGGACTGCCAGACGACTTGGACAGGAAGCATTTCCAAGGTCAATTTTAAAAGAGAACCCACCGCCTCACTTAAATGACTCAGAGTCAGGAGACTCTCTTGGAGGAGGAAGGAGAATTGTACATAGTGTATTGTGCTGGTGTTATATGAAGACAGTGTCACTTTTACCAAATAAAATTCTTTATTTGAACCTGGAATTGTGTTGGGTAATACTTAGTATGTGGTCTGGGGCTCAGTGGTGCTCTACAGTGGTTACAACCTCTAGGGCAGAGGTCTTGCACAAATTCGGACTAGGCCAAGTCACAACACTATATATCACACCCAAGTTTTCCCACACAAATTACCCCAATAAGTGGTTCAACTAAAAAAAAATATAAAGGTGGAACAGTGAGTATATTATTAAAAAGGGTTAATATAAACACAAAAAAGTCAAGTTGTACAGATTATATATGGATTATACAAAAATACACATACAAATTACTCTTTCTTGCAATACTGCTGAACAATGACTATAAACAATACAGAAAAGATGTTGGAGAATATAGAGATAAGACCAAGCAAAGCTCTGAAGTCTCCACCCTCTCTCTCTCTTTCTCTCTCTCTCTCTCTCTCTCTCTACAGAGAGAGAAATAACCTGGACATGTTTGACTGAAACAGAAAGCCCTGCCTCAAAGTGCTACCAGTTGTAAATTATTGTATTCCCCATTATTTCTCAATATCTTTTATACATCTGACAATTAACAAATATTTAAAAGGACAACAGCAGACAGCAAACAATTAACAGACAAAATAAATGAACAAAAATTAAGTAGCACTGCTCCAATTCGACCAATTAGATGTCCGGTTATTGTGAAGCTCATTGCTATATCAATAAACTTGCTTGCCAGAAGGATACGTTAGCCACATATGCACCCTAAGAAAAACAAGTCCAAGTGAAAAATACCACATTCACAACAAACAGTTAGACATGAAGAACCAGTTCAAAATAACCTTTTTAAACTTATTTTGCTATAAGATGTACTGGTCAATGACACTTTAATATACGTATTCTGATCTGATATCTTATCTTTTTTGATAGTGATGTGCATTCAATGTAGTGATTTGATTTTTTTGTTGGTATAATGTGCACATGGCATTTTGCTACAGTGTACTAATAACAATCTCTATGATAACAGGGCTGTATATAGTATTTGTGGCGTTTTTGTGCATGCCAGTAGCGGATAAGAGATACATATGTGCAATTTCATACCAGCATTAAAAATAGCATGTTTAGAATGATCATATATGAAGAAAAATATATCATGGTCAGTCTAACTATCGGCTAAATGTATAAAAACTAAAATAGTTAAAGAAATGATAACAATGTTCTTTCCATATATGTTGTGTGTCCATATGAAACAATGACATTCCATTACTGAACTAGTTGGCATTTATTGAGAAAGACACACATTTATTGGCACAATGAATTCAAAATTACATCATACTCAAAAGCTCAAAGTACAAACAACATAAAATATAGTTTTCAGTGAAGAGTGGGTTTAAAGAAAATAAAGGTGGTCCATTACAAGTAAGTTGTACTTCTTTTGCATACTTAATAGAAAAGTATAGTATCACACATTGAAGGGATTGTGGGAAGACGTATAACTCCAAGTATATACTGTATGTATGTATATATGTATGTATGTATGTATTGTGGAACTGGGCCTGGACACAGACAGGCGGACATCGTTTTCGCACCCAACACACGTTTATTTACAGATTATATTTACAGATTTATCAGTGCACGTCCCAGTGCCTCCAGCACTGATCCCCAAAGTCCAGGCCTCACAGTCACCAAAATGCCTTTCCTTCTGGCCGCCTCCACTCCACTCTCGAGCTCCGTCCTCTTCCACCTGACTCTTGCTGCTGACGGAAGGGAGGCGGCCCCTTAAATAGCAACCCAGATGGGCTCCAGCTGCTTTCCCAGCAATCCCCCACGGACACACCCCCGTGTGGCGGAAGTGCCGGCTGCGCATCCGGAAGCCCACCGGGTGTCCCCAGTCTTCTTCCCCCCAGCACTTCCTGGTGTGGCGGAAGTGCTGGGCTCCAGGTTTCTTCAGGCACCGGGGCGCCGCCTGGCGGTGGCCACAGGCCCCTACAGGGTTGGGCTTCCAAGCCCTCTACCCGTGGTCGCCAACACAAACAGGGCGGTCGCCCACTCGCGGTCTGGAGGAGGCACAAGCCCTCCTCCGGTCCTCCTGGGCATCCCGGCTGGGCTCCACCCCCAGCCGCATGCGACAGTATGTATGTATTTACACTGCAGTATATACACCTCTTCCAGTGACTGGTCTCCCCACACCACATCAACTGGAATGGCCAGTAACAAGTCCCCCTCTGACCATAACTGAAAGCCAAGTAAGGAGACAACTGACTCAGCTCCACAGAGGAAATGTTGTGGGAGCAGATGGAGTCAGTCTTCGAGTTCTTAAGGTCTGTGTTGACCAATTTTGTGCTGTCCTCTGTCACCTGTTCAGTCTGCCTTTAAGGCTTAAGAAAGTGCTACTTCTGGGGAAAACATCATGTATCGTTCCTGTTCCAAACAAGACAGGCGTCTCTTCATCTAATGACTACAGACCAGTGACACTTACATCTCACTTCAAGAAGACCTTTGAGAGAATGGTCATGGACTATACAAGTCCTCTTGTGGTGGATCACCAGCAATCTGCCTATCGGACAAAGATTGGAGTAGAGGATGCAATTATCTGTCTGCTCCACAAGGCTTATTCTCACTCCTCTGGACAAAGCTGGCAGCACTGTAAGGATTATGCTTTTTGATTTCTCCAGTGCCTTCAATGCCAACCAATCATCCTTATTAAGGGGCAAATTCAGAGATGTGCAGGTAGATTAGCATATGGTGTTCTGGATAATGGACTGTCTGTTGGGCAGACCACAGTTTGTGACACTACAGGACTGTGTTTTTGATACGGATGTAAGCAAAACTGGAGCACCACAAGGAACAGTCCTGTCTTCTTTCCTCTTCAGTCTGTAAACCTCAGACTGTAATTATAACACCATGTCTTGTCACTTGCAGATATTCCCAGACAATTCTGCACTTATATCGATAAGGGGCATGAGACAGAGTATAGGAGTCATGTGGAGAACTTTGTATCTTGGTGCAAAGAGAATTGTCTGCACCTTAACATTAGCAAAAACAGGAACTGGTTATTGACTTCATCAAACCACAAAGAGCCTCTATGACTGGTCACTACTCAGGGAGAGGATATGGAGATGGTGCTCTGCTACAAGTACTTGGGGATTCACATTAGTGACAGGTTAGACTGGTCTCGGAATACAGAGAAACTATATATGAAAGGACATAGCAGGCTCTTGATCCTATGGATACTGTGTTCCTTTAATGTGGAAAGTAACTTCTTTCATATCTTCTCTGTGATGGATGGTGCAGTTATTTATGCTGTGGTGTGCTGGGCTGGTAACATCACCTCAAGAGAGGCCCACCAAATCAACAAGCTAATTAAAAGGGCAGGGTCAGTTAAGTGACACACTCTGGTCCCCTGAAGATAGTAGCAAATAAGGGAATTTAAAAAAAAAAAAAAGCTGAGTGTCATTAAAACAATGCTGCACATCCGCTCTCTAACACACTAACAGGGAGTACTTTCAACCAACAATTCATTCAGCAGAAGTGTGTCAAGAGAAGCTACTGGGGCTCCTTTGTACCAATAGCAATATGTCTGCATAATGCTGCACTGTGATTGTGACAACCAAGTAAGAAGATTTCTTTCATTTCAAAATTGTATTCCTTTTTTGTCATTCTGGTGTGTGTTCAGACCATAATGTGTATATAGATATTTATCTATTTATATATTTAAGGAGCATCTTTAAAAAGCCAAATTTCCCCTGGGGACAAATAAAGTTCTATCTATCATATATATATATATATATATATATATATATACTATCCATATATACACACACATATATATATAGCCTTTTTGCATGTCATTCTTCCTTCAATGCTATTATTAAGAACAGCATAATATTCCTGAATGCTATTTCAAGCTCATCAATTTACAGTATTAATGATTTGCTCATGTCTGCAAAAGCACTAATTGTACATCAAGATGATCAGACATATATATTTCATTTAAGACTGGGAGTCTTCCAGGCAATACGCTATATTCTTAGCCTTCCACTATAATAGTCATTGCATGTTGTAAGATACAATATAAAATATCACATAAAATGATATACTGTAAATACCACTGAGTAGTGGAAAGGTAAATAGCTGAAGAAAGAGGTCAATGGATACCTTCCGGTATATATAGAAATAGCAAAAAGGGAACAGCCTTTCTCAGAGCATTTGTTTCATGTCTCATTATTTCACACATACGGTACATACACAACATACATTGAGAGTAGTAAGGGAACCCATTGCATTTAGAAAGGAAAAAAAGAGTTCCTCTTATCTTCTTTTGCCTTTACCTTCTGTATAATGGAGAAATTGTACCTGTTTAATGTCACATACAGAATAAACATACATTTGTTATGGCAATGAAAAAACTCTTAACTATCATGCAGTCAGTTTTGCTGACAAAGGTTCTATACTGTTGGGGGACTGACTATAACAACAATTAAAGAGCCAAAAAGAAAAGGCTAATTTCAGCATCACATATTAAACACTCACTGCTTTTTGAAATGCAGGACACCTCTTCACATAATTTGTAGGTGTGGGAGCAACACAAAATGAGTGTCAACTGTATTTTCACATAAAACATGACTAATTAAAACAAAGATGAAAATACTCACCTTACTCCCTCATTAAGATTGTAGAGTTCATTGTCTTGTAGTCCTTTACGCTGGAACACAGATATTACACCATTGTGGATACTGAAAAAATAATGAACAAAATACATTATATTAAAATAAATCACTCCTTTTTCTAAACTCTCTGACAGAATTCCTTACAGTTCCTTACAGAGTTCTCATGGTGTTATTCATATATTTCTAAAACCTTGAGACTCTGATTTTCATTATTTGATAGAGTGCAGCCACATCAGTACATTCAGTCATTTCACCCTCGCTTATCTGCCATTAATTGCTAAATTAGCTACTGCCTACTATCTGTATAAACCAATTTTACACAATTTTATTGCAAATTTAAAATATCTGCAGAAACAGTTCTACTCCTGATGTTTCTGCAGGTACATTTTAGATGAATATTGTATATTATATGATATGGAGAAGAACTAGTCAAGCAAAATCCCCAACACAAAAAATACCTTGCTGGTATCCAATATTAGTAATATTAGTAAGAATGCCTCTTTATGCAGTAGCCTTTTTACAGAAGCTCTCTCTTTTATTTTTTTTATTCAACCTTTTTATTAATATTATTAATTAATAATTTTAAGATGGTCTGTAGCTTATTACTATAATTTTCTGAAATGGTGTTTTAAACCTGAGGATTTGCCCAAAGATAGACCCATTTCAACTGTCTTTTGGACAAGCAGCAGATTTGACAGATGTCACAGGTTACGTACTACAGTATTTTTGTTACTGTGGCGAACTGGCTTAAACCTGCAATTTCACAAGCTAATTAATTGTGGATGGGTTACATACGATACGTTCAAAAACAGTGGAAAAACCAAGAGGGGGAACTGGAGATTTATGTGAATGAGAAATATAAGAAGTGAGTATGTTACCAATAAAAGCTGATATGTATGATCCAGACTTTGAAATGTTGCCTGAATTCGTCTATGTTACTACCTAGAAAGGCTTGCATCAACCTGTTGATGTTTATTTTAAAATTTGGTAGCAAAAATTATTCACTCTGTTATCGGTACAGTAAAGATCAATCATTCTGAATGTGTGTTACTTCAACTAGGCAATTGTGGATGGAACAAACTTCAAACAGCATGTTCCTTTTGTGAACGAAACAAGATGGACCTGCTGTATTCAAATATTAATACCTTTAAATGTACATCTGGTCATGTTACTGCCACATACAAGCCTGTTATTGAGAGCAGCAGCTGTGGCCCAAAATCTGTGGTCAGCCCCAATGATTTTAGAAGCTGTATGGACAGTCCTTTGGAATCAGTTTGCAATCCTGGCAAGTGAGGATATCAAACTACATTGTGATGCATTTGGTCAGGATACTATCAATAGTGGAGCAGTAATAGTTTACTAGTGTTTTGGTTCCCACAACAAAGCTCTTTAGCCTCCGTATGGAAAAAAAAAGCATTTGCTGAGCCTTTTGGAGTAATCATTTGGTGCTGACAGAGCACAATAGGCAGTTGCTGATCTGGACACGCAGGAACCAGAAGCTGCTAACTTATGGACAGGGGAGTCATTGATGTGGAGTGGAGTGTGACTGCCTTTGTTCTTTCAGAAGTTAACAATGACCGCCTTTGTTCTGTCAACATTCAGGGAGAGGTTGTTGTTATGACACCATATAGTCAGGACTTTCACCTCCCTGCTGTATCAGCACCATCAATGCCACTGATGAAGCCAATCACAGCAGAGTCGTCTGCGAATTTGATGATTCTGATTTTTTTTTTCTTACTGAAGACACAGTACTACTTTCTCTGTCACTGAGCAATCAGAAGGTCACTAGAATAAGAAGAAGAAACAGAAACAACCTCTAGTGACATCAGAGTTGTTTTATAGGTCTATAGGATTTCTACAGCCAATCCCTTCCAATGAGCTTATAAGTCACCATACCCAAAACATTGTGTGATTCAATCAAAAAGGAACTTGCTATACATGCAAAAAAAATCCCCTGTCCAGTACCTTTGCTGAACTCTGCTCAAGTAACTTTTCCTGCCCTTTCTCTGGGCCCTTAATTCACTCATGGCTCTACCTTTGCTAGAGACTAATCCAATGCTCTTTATCTACAGTGATAAGACAACACTGGTGATGTAGGCACATATGCAATTAAACCAGCCTCTCGAACTCATACATCCACCCAAGTGCACTTCTTCCGGAATCGTGACCCCATGCAGCTGCCCTTCCATTTTTTCCAGGCTCCTCATTTTGACAAGGCAAGTACATCCAAAACTATTTATAAAAAGAAAATCAAATTTATAAATAGTTATATAACCTAACTAAAACTAAGTCCCCTGATATGGTCTGTCATTATTGTGACTGTTTGACAACATTTTTGGTTAGGGTTTGAGAGCTTTCCGATCTCCCAGTTTTGACTTTAGCTTGCTTTATCAATCAAGGTTTCACCTCCTGGCTTGCACTCAAATTACAGCAGAATCTTCTGCTTCTTTCGGCTGCTCCCATTATGGGTTGCCACAGCGGATCATCTTTTTCCATAACTCAAATTACAGCAGAGTAACTACTTTAATTAATGAAAATTATACTGCAATCTCTGACAATGACTACATTATTATGGTATAAGATCCCAGGTGTAATTGTGATATAACTCATTACAGCATATTACTGAACTATATATTCTAACTAACATTAATAAAGTATCTATCTAACAGTTACGATTCTTAATTTGTATAAATTTTATACTTTTCAAATCATTTTAAATTTGTGCTGAAGTCTAATGCCAGTACTCCATTGTCTCTGTCTCTAGTTAAATATACTCTTCAACTACGGTATTGTTATTGTACTTTACATTCTTTATTAATTTATTAAAAGCAATGTATAAGTGACAATGGTAAATAAAGGGCAAAATAACACACCTTTTTATTTGTGGCAATGATATGAATAATAAGGCAACTCAAAAGGCTTAAATATTAGTTTAAAGGATTAGTTTGGTATTTTTAATGTCAAAGTTATTTCTTCACAAATATGGTAAATATGCATTTGCCACATTTTCTATAAGTTGAAAAAAATATATCTTGCCTGCAATGGCAGTTTACACTGGAGGCTATGGGGCATGCTAGTGTACTGTGTACTGTGCACTGTGTAATGTGTGACATCAGGAGACCATGAAAAGCATCTTCAGTAGGGAGGGCCACAGGGGTTTTGATAATGTTATAAAGATGATTCAAATTTGACATACAATTGCTGAAAATCTCAATGCTTTATAGCAAAGCCTAAAATTATAAGTGCCTCATCATAAAATGAACTTGAATAAATGGGTATCAACATCATCATCACCAAATGTCAACCTCCATAGTTCCCTGTCTACAATATACTGAACAACAGCATACATTCAACAAATTGAGCTTCATTCTGTTTCATCATGGTGTAGCTCTAATACACTTAGTTAGTAAAGATCTCCAGATGTGCAGCAGGTTTGGCTCTTTACAAAATGTAAATGTTTGCTCTGGCGAAAAATGTATCATCAGTTCACTACAAACTTACTGTCACTTGTATACATTACGATGATATTCCTATCTGCATATTTCACCACGCTGCCACTGTGCTCATTCAGCAGTCCGAATATCACAATATAGGTTTTGCAAAATATAACTTCACAAAAATAGGGAGTGATGAACAACAGAGAAGTGCTGCCTTTAACATACAGTTTGGTAAATGTGATGCTAAAATTAATTTCATATGTAATTTCTCAACCACAAAACTCACTATATTTTATTGGGATTTTTAAAGTTTTGTTTTAAGAAATGGAACAAAGGAAACATATGGCTCCTTAAGGGTTTGGTGGCACTGTACGCTACACACCACTTTTGGACTTGTAAACTGCTCAGAAAAGGTTTGAAATGAAAAATTGGAAATTCAACATTACTAAACACAACCCACAATGAGTCAAAAAGACTTATTCCAAGACTCAATCCAAATTAGATGAGAAGAGAACGGTATTGCTGCGATCACAGATAAAATCCTACTTTTGCAAGTGAAATTTAATCTGTAGGAAATTATAGAGCCACATCTGTCAAGTTACATGACAGCCCTTTCCCCCCAAGCTATCAGACTTCTCAAAAAATTGTGGCCCCCCCATGATCTTCCACCTTACCCTAACATCTCAAATCGTGATCCCTCACTCCAGATTATGTATACGGCAATTTATCTATCATGTCAAAAGATCGGTCAGTGCATTGATCTGTGGAACAAGCATTAAATGTGTTTCTGAGTATTAGCGGCAGTTAAAGGTATTAGCAAATTGCCCAGGTAAACAGTATGTTACATGGTTTTGTCTGCTTGTTCACACTGTCGTCTTAATTGCACTATGTGCACAATGTGTATCCAGAGCTTCATTAGTTTGATAGTTGAAATGGCAATAAGGTTTTGACTTTTAACTAAAGACATCCTCCCAATAGTCTCAGCAACAACACATGAATTAGAAGGAACAACTTCATAAGAAAACATTGTTTTTGAGCACTTTTTTAGTGACAGAATTGTAGTTACAACTTTGGGTTTGTTAATGATGTTGAGTTTAATAATCTCCTTTAAACTCTGAGGAATGATCTCTTTGACTTTAGTGAACTTCACCTTGGTTACGTATGATTCGTTTTTGTAATATCTTAAAAATAAAATGAGCAAAAAGTGCAGGACTCAGAATTGACATCTATGGTCCAACAATGAGTAGTTGAATTAAGTGATTTGCAGCAGAATATGGGAGCTGCCACAATACAAACTTCATGATAAAGTTCCATACATAGAATGTTGTTCAATGCATGCCAGAAGATAAATGGTAATTTTTATTGATTAAGAAAACCCATTAGAGTTACAACATAGCTCATTTGCTAGAGGACAATGTTAGATGAAATGTATTATTTCACTCTGAATAAGGAAGTCCCTGACAAGTCTACGTGACCATCATCATCAGGTCCTTCCATGAAAACCCTAAATACAAAGAGGACTGTTTGACTTATGTTAGGTAGATTGCCCAGAGGGGACTGGGCGGTCTCGTGGTCTGGAACCCCTACAGATTTTATTTTTTTTCTGGAGTTTTTTTTTGTTTTTTCTGTCCACCCTGGCCATCGGACCTTACTTATTCTATGTTAATTAATGTTGACTTATGTTTATTTTTTATTGTGTCTTGTATTTTTCTATTCATTTTGTAAAGCACTTTGAGCTACATTTTTTGTATGAATATGTGCTATATAAATAAATGTTGATTGATTGACAATAGTAATCTCTGGTAAGAAAATTTAGAAAGCCTTTTTAGGGAGTTCCAGACAGGGGGTTTTGATACTCCTGGAAGAAAGGCAGTTGCAAGGTATTCACAGGTTTCTGAATTTACAACAGGACAAAAAGTCTATTATTTAATATATAATACATTTCAAAACAGTGGAATCGGACTGCAATGATAAATCATTCATTTCAGTGTTTAGAAATGGGTGCTTTTAAAAAAACATCCAAAGATAACATAGCCAGTCATGTTGTGAAATAATCTCTAGAGGAAGTGATTAACTTTTAAACTGGCCCCAAGGCTTTCAGAAAGGAAAAGAGAAAAACTGGTTTGAAGGGTGTATGTGCCCAAACCCCAAACTAAATTTAAACAAACATAAATGGCTGTAGAACTGGATAAATCAGTGATTAGGTTAAGGCAGATGTACCTAAATAATGCAAGAAGTGGCAGACTTTTACAATGAAGTGACTGGTCATTTGAAAACCACGTCCCCTTAGTTTTAAGAAAACTGACAAACTCTGTGATGGCATTCTTAAGGAAAGTAGTACCCTCTGACCACAAAGCCATAGCTTTCTTGCCCCCCCCCCAATATAATTTACATACACTCAGACTAAATATAAAATAAAAACTCATTTCATTAAACTAATTTTTATCTAGTCATAAACTCAAGACTGTCCTCAAGTAAAATTAAAACTGCCATGCAGTGGCGGTTTTTGATATGGGCGACATAGGCCGTTGCCCCGGGCGGCATCGTGGTGGGAGCGGCATCTTGGCCATCAGCAAAAAAAAATATGGGCTCCAGAGGGGGTGTTCGCCCAGGGCACCAAACAGGCTAGGACCGCCCCTGCTGCCATGGATAATGCAACATTAACTCCATAATTAACCAGCAACCAGATTAATTAGTTGGGCAGCACAGTGGTGCAGTGGTAGAGCTTCTGCCTCATAGTAAAAAGACTCTAGGTTCACATCCTGGGTGCATGTGATTTCTACATCCATGTGGGTTTTCTCCGGGTGCTCTGCTTTCCTTCCTCTTTCCAAATACATGCAGGTTAGTTGAACTGGTGTTGCTAAATTGACTTCTAATGTGTGTCTTTTTGGGTTCTGGCGTCTGTCCAGGGCTTGCTCCTGCCGTGCATTTATGACTGCTGGGACAGCTGCCACATGACCTTGCTCTGGATAAATGGGTTATGAAAATGGATACATAGAATGGATGAACTTGTCCTAAGCAAAAATGACTTTTATTAGTTTTATCTCTTAAATGTAAAAATATGAGTCTCAATTTTTACTTGCTTTTTTAGCTCAAGTTTACTTACATTTTGAAGTATGATACAGATTTAGATTTTTCAGATATTTTTATTAAAGAAAAATCATTGAAATTGGCTCCTCACAGACATTTTACTTGTGCCATAGTGCTTTAACCCAGATCCTCTTTGCCAAAAAGGAGGTTTTATACATTATCAGGACAAACACATAAGGCAATAAAGGATTACATTAGAAAAAAATGTAGTGACATGATTTATTATGCTGTCAAACAAACCAACTAGGCTAGGATGTCTTTGTTAAAGAATGGTACACTCCTGCTGCATATTGACTATAGGGAATATTAAGAATAATGCAGAGTTCAAATGCTATCAAACTGATGGTAAATCTGAGTTTCTGATATAGAAATTTCACGAGGACTCCCTACAGAGTCAGAGTACCTAGTCAGACAATTCGGAGAAAACAAAGCCATCTAAATTCTCGAAGTTGTGATATAACACTGACTTTTATATCAGTCTACTGCAAATAACTAATAATGTAATCAGGTCAGACAGACATGGCATTTCTGTGGTTGAAATCCATTTGGAGTGACCCTCTGAAAAATGTATTTACTTTATTTTCACAAAAAAAGTTTCTTCAATTGTTTTTTATAGAACAGCATCTGCCAAATCAACAGAAACCATGCGACTCTCCCAAATCTCCACAACCTGGAGCTCTGAAGTCTCCAATAGGATGTAAACGCAACATAATTACACTCCTGCTTCAATGGCATCTCTTCTAAATAAAAAAAAAAACTTCAAGAATGAGCATAAAATTAGATTTACAAAGTGCTTACAATCTCTTTCATATCAGACAGGCAATTTCTGAAAAAACACTTTTAACACTTCATCTGTTTATTATGAGTATTTGGTTATGCCATATGGCATCGCCAACTGCCTACAATATTTTATTCACTAGTCACTAATACATTTCAAGATGTCTTAAAAATATTTTTATTGTTTTGTGTAAATGATCTAAAAACAACAAAACATTTTAAATCCTGGTAAGAATAATGGAGTTTGCTTTTCAGCTGTTTTAATTTTGTAAATACTGTATGTATCATCGTTTTTTACAGCAAATATTTCCCACCATTTTGACGTAAGTGAAGTTGAAAATGAGCCAGAACCCTGAAAATAATTCTACCAGCTACCAAACTAATTTTTATACTGATATGTTGAATCCAGAAATAAAAGCTTTAGAAATGAACTTCTCCTGAAGGTGCTCCAGAGTATTTATTATATGTTTCTGACTCTGATAACCAGAAGATTTTGTTTTGAGGTGATGAATCTTTATTTTTAGATATCAGGGTACTGTGAGAAGTAAGTAATTGATTTATTTGATTTTTTTGCTGACCATCACTTCAGTAAGAGGTAGTAGATCATGTTAAACCTTGTGCCAAAGGCAAGAGGGCAAGATCCCTAAAAATGTGTTCAGCAGTTGCTCTCCAATATACACCATCACCCACCACACTGGCATTTGACAAACAGCTCCATAGATATTATGACAGATTTATCAACCTCTGGAAGTCCTCTTAGATGTCTTTTAGATTCATCAACATTCATACCCCTGAAAAATTAAACATTCTGTTCAAAGACTGGTAAAAATATTTTGTAACAGAAAAAAAATCAGATTACATGGTTTTCAAAAATCTATTGTATCTGATGGCAGTCCCAAATTTGTTTATCATTTCTGCCTTTCTTTTTTTCAAAGCTGGTAATAAAATACATAATTAAAACCAAGAGGCTATCAAGGCAATCAGGGATTAGAAAGGTTTCTTAAATATAGAGTCAATGCTTTCCAGTCATTATCACTCTAGTGTTCCCTTTGAACATTCAGAAATCAAGGGCCACTTCTCAGTGAATATATATTAGGCCTGGGAAAGTTAACAGGTTGATTTTTGCGATCAATGTGGCCTGTTTAACACATTAAAGAATACCATTACATCTAGGGCCAGCAACAAGACGATCAGGCAGTGCTTTGGTCAGGGTGGCATTTTCATGTATATATATATTTTAACATTACAAAACAATAATAAAAAAGTTAAGTGTAAACCTATAGAATTACATACACATCCAGTATCATATTTATATACTACCTTTAAAAATTACACATCACACAATCCCTTGCCACATGTCAGTATGTGGTACTGGTATTCATTTCCTTGATATATACTGTACATACCGCCATAGGTGCAGGGGTGTGGGTGGAAGGGGAGTTTATGGTAGCCCTGGAGCAATACTAAAGAAAAGTTGCGAAGATAAAAATGATGTTTTATCTTTTCTTTTATTTCATATTTCTGCCAGAAGATAGAATCAATGTCATAACACATACGTGCAAAGTATGCTTTCTTTGAGTGGCACTAAAACTAAATCTCTAGTAGCCCTGTATTTAACTTGACAGTCTGCCAGTTATCTTACAGTGCTGGCCGCCCTAATATAACGAAAACAAATTGTACAAAACAGATGTGTAATGATTATCCATACCCATTATTCCATTTTACAGTCAGTCAGCCAGTATCTTTGCTAATTTACACAAAGAACTCAACATACTGTAACTACTCAAGTAATGCAAAGTGTCAGTTTTTAAGTGAGATAGATGCTAAACAGAACTTTTTTTTAGTGTGGCAGGAGCAAATGCTTAGGTAGAGCAGTGTTTTCCAACCGTTTTTCTACAGTGCCACACTTTTTGTAACCCAAAAATTCCCAAGACACACCACAATGCTACCAACCACAAAAGCATTAAATCTCTTAGATAAGCTAAACTGTGTAAAGGGGTGGGACTATCAGAGACACCAGGAAAAAAAAGCAACTTGGAGGTCGGCATTCACAGACACAGCACTTAGTGAGCACTTTGGATGCATTTACTCAGCTGCTTCATCGTTTTGTCCACTCACACTATATATCCTATATGGCAAACTTGGGTGTCTCTCATTAAGCCCCAGCTGAAATACATTTGTTTAGAGCAGTGGTCTCCAACCTTTTTGACAGCAAGGACCGCTTTACAAGAAGCAAATTGTTCCAGGGACTGGTGTCTTAGGATTTTTAGGGGCGGGTTCGTAGGGCAGTTTTATACACAACTAGCAAAATACCCGCGCTTCGCAGCAGAGAAGTAGTGTGTTAAAGAAGCAATGAAAAGAAAAGGAAACATTTTTAAAATAACATAACCTGATTGTCAATGTAATTGTTTTGTCACTGTTGTGAGTGATGAGTGTTGTTGTCATTCATATATATATATATATATATATATATATTTACACACACACACATAAACATATATATATATATATACATATCTATACATATACACATATATACATATATATCTACATATATACACACACATATATACACACATATACATACATACACACACATATATACACACAAATACATATACATACATATCTACATATATACACACACAGCTATTTCAGATCAGTGCAATACGCTGTTTGTTAAAATGGATAACTCCCGCTCTTACGTGCAATAACAAATCAAATCATTCAGTTGTCTTTGCTCATATGTCATTTTAGAGCTGGACGCCTGGCATCTTTTTTTGGCCACAGGTTCGTTTCTGTTTGCTGTGAGGTTCTGTGTTGTGGAGATTCTCAGGATGGATTGCAGGTGCTCATCAGTGAGGCGACTCCTGTGTGCTGTTTTGTTAGTCTTTATCACTGAGAAGAGCTTCTCACACAGATATGTGCTACCAAACATGCACAAGGTTCGAGCCGCATGTAGACGGACTTTTTGTTCATCAAAGTCACCAAAGCGCGTGCAAACTCAGTGCGCAGTGCGCCAGTTTATCAGCAAAGTGCGATTTGGGAACACCGTAGTGACGACTTGGTTTAACAGTACTTGGCAACAGGGAAAGTGGGGCAAGGTGAACTGGTGCATTTGTGTCTCCCATAAAAGCAGCTTCACTTGAAATCACTTTGTGATTGTGCACGGGTTAAAACGTCCGCTGAAGTGTCAGATTCTTATTTAATTATGCTGTTTTCTGTATCTTCTGAATTGCATTCAGGTTACCCTGATGCAAGGCAGCTGAAGCGCTGCATTATGGGATCTGTAGTTTATTGTGTTACCAGCGCTTCATATACCGGGCTTTAATAACAATAATACAGTATATAAAATGATCTCGGGCGGATATAATTACACGGGCGGATGTGGCCCGCCCCTTGAGTTTGACACATATGGACTAAATAGAACTTGAAAAGATATGTTTTTCAAATGTGATCGCAATTCAGATAGAGTTGACGCGACTACAGCCTGCATGCCTCAATGAGTCATCCTCCCTCGCTCTTACTTTTTACCGCTCATCTAATGAATACACTGAGTATGGCTTTACCAAAACAATCATTGATGGCGAATAAAGTATCCATTATTCGAGTATGTAGAGCGGGATATATATATATACATATATATATATATATACCCGCCAGATCGCAGCGAGAAGTAGTGTGTTAAAAAGGTAGAAAAGAAAAGGGAACATTTTAAAAATAACGTAACATGACTGTCAATATACAGTATTTGTTTTGTGAGTGTTACTGAGTGTTGCTGTCATCAAGGATTTGATTATCATTATTTCTTTCAATCAGGTTCGTATTTGTAGGATGTGTTGTGTTCAAGTTACATTCCGTGTTTGTCAATCGCTGTAAAGATGACAGGTTTCATTCATCGATTCGTTTCTTACTGCATCAATAAACAGCTCGTCTTCTTCTTTATCTGAGACCTGACACACTGCATGCACGGTTTTTTTTACACTGTCTTCCTTTAGCGGGACATTGACTTTTTCCACCGTGTGCTTTGTTTCCGCAGTAGCTGGATTTATGAATATGCTTATCAGACGCTTCATATTTTTGCTGCCTTTTCAATTGTGTAATTCGGTTTTGTTCAGCGCTTTTGGAACTGTTGCTTTTATCTGTGCACTGCGCCAGTTCACGTGAGCCGCCGTGTACATGCATCAAGGTTCCCAGCTGTGCTGGTGCCATCTCGTGCTATGTCCGTGGCTGTATTTAATGTTACCTTAGTCCTGGCACTTAAAACTTTCTCTCGCAGTTTCGCTGAGTTTGTGTCAAACACCACCCTGACCATCTCATCTTCCTCTCCATAAGCACAGTCCTTCACCCGTGGCAGTTTGCTATTGGATTGCCGCTGACGGACGGCCTTATATGGGCAGGCACTAAATTACAAACGCCAGCGGCAGCCTGTCTATGAACTTAATTTAAAGTGTAGGTTTACATCGTGCTTTGTTTCCGAAGTAGCAGAACTCATGAACATGGTTGTATATGTCACTCGCTCACTTCTTATTGTTTCGCTGCCTTCTCAATTATATAATGCATGTTTTCTTAAGCGCTTTTTTGAGCTCTTCCTGGTTTTCTATGTACTGCGTGATTACGTGGGAGGCGTGATGATGTCACACGAAACTCCGCCCCCACGGCGTTGAAGCTCATCTCCATTACAGTAAATGGAGAAAAACTGCTTCCAGTTATGACCATTACGCGTAGAATTTCGATATAAAACCTGCCCAACTTTTGTAAGATAGCTGTAAGGAATGAACCTGCCAAATTTCAGCCTTCCACCCACACGGGAAGTTGGAGAATTAGTGATGAGTCAGTGAGTGAGTCAGTGAGTGAGTCAGTGAGTGAGTGAGGGCTTTGCCTTTTATTAGTATAGATTTACATTACATTTCTATTACAGTATTATTAAGTTATAATATCGTAATAGAAATTATACAGCTTACCATAATGCAGAATTAGTGGGAGCCCTGAACTTGTTTTCCTGCAACCAGTAGATCCCACCTGGGGACGATGGAAGACAGTGACACGTGAAGTGTGTTGCTTATGTTCAGTCTACTCCGTAATCTTGTTTTGGTTGCTGTCAATGCAGAAAACGCTGCCTCACAAAGATAGGATGCTGGAAATGGAAGCAGCTTCAATAGTTTCTTTCGTGTTAATTTTAATCTCCTCCTGCCTACAAGTTATGCTGATGAGAATTTTTCTCAGCATTTCCTTGTGATAATACACTTTCAGGGTGCAAAGGATGCCCAAACCCAATGGCTGAAGCACTGCTATGCAATTGGGCGGGAGGAATGCAACGCAAACATTTTCTGAATGAACCCTAAATCCAAAGAGGACTGTTTCATTTATGTTAGGTAGAATGCCCAGAGGGGACTGGGCGGTATCATGGTCTGGAAACCCTACAGATTTTATTTTTCTCCAGCCGTCTGGAGTTTTTGTTTTTCTGTCCCCTGGCCATTGAACCTTACTCTTATTCGATGTTAATGTTGATTTATTTTTTATAATTATGTCTTTCATTTTTCTATTCTTTAATATGTAAAGCACTTTGAGCTACTGTTTGTATGAAAATGTGCTATATAAATAAATGTTGTTGTTGTTGTTGTTGTGGGCAGCACAGTTATCGATCAGAAGCTGAAAAATCCTCTTCTTCATATTGTGAGGTTTCTAAACTTTTTTGGGATCCCCCCCACCCAACGGGAATGTCACACTAAAGTGCATCCCGAAGCGCGATTGCAGCATCTGTGTAAGATTGTTTGTCCATTGCCGGGGCAGGGAAACAGCAGGCTCACAGTGTGTTGTCCCGTTGACAGAGGTCCCAAGAGAGTTTAAAAACCACAGATTTTCTTAAATGAGTCCCGCATTAATAGGAATGTTTCTTGAAGAAGCATCACTGAACTACATAAAAACGGCTTTATCACCATTTTCAAATGCAGCAGTTCGCATACATTTGCAGCCTGAGATTTTTCTTCTTTTTTGCATATAACAAAGACATATGCATTGCATTTGTCATTCCAACAGATTGCACATCACAAACATTAACACTGTTATCATTTTTTCGTGTCTGCCATTTCTATAGAAGGGTGACAATAAGTTAAATTCCAATGGATGTTTTTCAAATGTTGATGAGCAATAAGCAAAAGGTATCAATGAAAACCACAGAAAACAAAAACAGCAAAAAAAAAACATTATGAGGAAAGTTCAAAGAAAGAACATTTTTTTACAATGTTTCTGTCTGCAGATCGTTGTGCAAACGTGCACAACTGAGCTGCAACCACAGAACTAACTGCTCTGTGGATGATTCATTCAAGCATTTCAAGGTCACTTCGTTGTAATGATAGTATCTGCTGAATGTACTTCGTAGTAACGAGATTTCTGTAGACTCGTGTCATATGGGGAAACTGTCAAAAACATAAAAATAACTTGTAATACTCTCTCACCTCGGTCTCTCTCCCCTCTCTGCGCCGCTGCAAAGCCCCGCCTGCCTAGCGTTTTGAAAAGTGTCCTCGGTGAAGGAGGCAGCCTTTTTGCTGTAGCCCTTCACTGAGTGAGTCTCGTGGCCTGGCTGTCAGACAGCCGCAGCCCGGTAGTGGGCCGCGAACCATTGGGGTTGGGGACCCCTGGTTTAAAGTATAATTATAAAGTTGTTGATGGTGATGAACAATTGAGGATGGCATTGGCAGAGTTTTAGCACAAGTTTTAATTTTTCCCCACATAAGGGATTCATATTTCGGTTACATCAGTCTTTAACAGTGCATTCAAAGATGACATCACTTCCGAAGCCGGCCCCTTTGATGATGACATCACTTCTGAAGCCGGCCCCTTTGATGGCGTCACTTCCAAAGCCGGCCCCTTTGATGGCGTCACTTCCAAAGCCAGCCCCTTTAATGACGTCACTTCTGGTTCCGGCCCCTTTGCTGACATCAGTCCCTCTCCAGACCTTTAAAGCCTCCATCTTTGGCTACTATAGGCAGTTCTGTTTTGGACTCTGTGATATGCACATCATGCTTTTGATTCAAAAAACCCTTTTGCAGCTGGGAAAAACAATATACGGGTGGCTGCCCCAAAACTTTATAATGTCTTAGACACACACACACACACACACATATATATATATATATATATACACACACACACAGACAGGCAGACACCGAATGTCCCCAAACACATACATTTATTCTTCTGCTCTCTGCACAACACAATCACAGTGCACCAATCACCAATAATACAGTCCTTTGGACTTCCTTCTGCTGCCTCTGCTCCTCCCTTTGCAAGCTTCATCCTCTTCCTCCCGACTCTGGCTTCCCCGAATGGAACGAGGTGGCTTCTCTTACAGCACACCCGGAAGTACTCCAGGTGCCCCACAATGTGCATCCAGCTCCTCTTCCGGCAGCACTTCCAGGTCTGGCAGAAGTGCTGCAGAACACAGTTCTGGAGCTATCCAGGCTCCCCCTGGCGATGGCCACGTCCACCCACCGGGTTGAGCTTCCAAGCTCCATGGCCCCCATGTAATCCAGGAAGGCTGCCCTCTTGCGTTCTGGGGAATATACTGCCCCTCTCCTGGTCTTTCCCTTCTCTTGCCATCCCGGTGGGGCAACATTCCTGGATGTCTGTCACAATATACACATGTATATATATATATATATACACACACAGATGTATATATATATATACACACACACACACATATATATATACACACACACACACACATATATATATATATATATATATATATATATATATATATATATACACATATTAAGTCAATAATTATCCACACTTTGTGGTGTGTATATGGTGGTCACAACAGTAAGGTTTCGACCTTGATCAATCAGTTTTTCTTCTTGTTTTATAAAAGGAAACATTGCCTCTTCACTCTCTGTTTGCAAACTGACCACTGCTTGATGGGCTTATTTGGTGTAAATGGAAGGTGGAGCAGAATGTCAGCAATGTTGAAACTTTACCATTGTAACCACAAACCTGTGTGTTGGGAATCTCTGCAGCAAACACAAGCAAAATGGTCAGAAATGTGGATAATTTTTGACTTACCCTTGTATATTTATAATTCCCCTTATTGATTGATTCACCGTGAATATTTACTGTACCCAGACAATGCTTGAATTTCACTGTGTGATTACAGGATCTGTGCCTGTTATTAAAACAATCCAGAACGGTTTAACTTCATAAGGCTGTAAAAAAGGAGTGTCAAATTCAAGGCCTGTTGGCAGGATCAGACCCTTGAACCTTTTCAAAGTGGCGTGCTTCATTGGTATTCAAAATATGTTACATACGACTCGCAATGAGCTTTAGCTTTCTTAAATACCTCTTAATGAGTGTTTCATATATGGAGTGTATCCATATCTGCCATTAAAACATAAATCCAATATCCATTCATGTTTATCTGCTCAGCATAGCACACCACAGCTATTAACCTGTGGGTAGAATGGAAATTGACCCAATAAGAAAAAGTAAAAGGGTGGCAGGCCACACTGCCATAAAGATCTTCAGCGTTTCAGCATGATGCCAAAAATGTGACATCATGAAGCAGATGGTAGCTGCTGCCACTCTGGTCACTTTTTAAAGCTGCATAGTTGCCACATTTCCACAGCTTACCTGACTGCAGCCACTGACATACAAGCTTACAGTGAAGTCTGGAAATAGTCAGACCCCTTTACTTTTTGCACACTTTACTGTGTTGTAGATTCATTTGCCTTTTTGCATATCAATCTACACTCAATGACCAATGACGACAAAGGTAAAGGTTTGCAAATACTGTATATTAAAAATCAAAAACTGAAATCTGTCATTCACATAATTATTCAGAAATGTAATTCAGTACCTTGAAGAATCCCCTTGGCTATTCTTTTGCCAGGAGTAAAATATTTTTTGCACCAACTTTCAGGGTTTTATCCTCCATCTTCGATAATCCAGAAGTGCCAGTGCTGACCTTCCAGTGAATTTCCCTAGTGACATCGTAGCAATTACTCAATACATGGCAGCACAAATAAAATGGCGGAAAAAAAAGTTGTGAAAATATTTTTGCTATGCCAAGTCCATTTTTATTCCAAAAATGATTTCTAAATCTGAATTCTGCATGGCGGCAAAACCCAAAACAGGTATAAAAAGAATACTAAAAACAAAAAAAGCAGAAAGATTACAAAAAAAAATGTGTTATGAGCCTGAGATTTCTGAAGCACACCAAGTTCCGAAAATGCTCAAAGTGACCACTAGAGAGGGAAAATCACCACCAAAACCCCAGCTTGTAATAAAATGGGCCACTCTATACGTCATTTTAATTTTCTATTTAAATAGTTTAACATATTCAGATATATTGTAGGGCGGCAAATTGAAGCCCCGCCCCGCCTCGAGCAGCATGAACTCGAGCTACACCACTGTATACAACCTTTATGGTTTTGGGTTTTGGGAGGAAAACTGAAGTTTTTAAAGGAACCTCAACCAAAGCAGTCCCAGCTACAACCACTAAATATAAACACAAACTAACTAGCTAGTCTACAACAGTGACAAAATAAGTTGTTCTATGTGTTCATTTAAAAATAAAATGTATTTAATTAAAATTCCAACACTTCCACATTGGCCAGAACTTAGTTCATAAGGCTCTGTAGTGTGAGGCAAATCTCTCCAATTATAGCACTGCCAAACCAATATGCTTTATTTAATAAAATGAATCAGCAAACACCAAATTAGTGTCAATCACTGAGTTTTTGAAGCCAAAGTATTGATTATTAGTATAGCAACTAAAGTGTGATGAATGTAGTGAAAGCACATACAAGACATATTTGAAAGGCACAAGAGCTAATGGGCTAAAGTCTCCAGTTAGAAGTAATTACTACAGTTATGGTCAGTCCAATTAATTGCCAATTAAAGATTAGTACACAGACACAAGTCTGATTATTTACAGTGCATCCGGAAAGTATTCACAGCACATCACTTTTTCCACATTTTATGTTACAGCCTTATTCCAAAATGGATTAAATTCATTTTTTTCCTCAGAATTCTACACACAACACCCCATAATGACAACGTGAAAAAAGTTTACTTGAGGTTTTTGCAAATTTATAAAAAAAAACAAACTGAGAAATCACATGTACATAAGTATTCACAGCCTTTGCTCAATACTTTGTCAATGCACCTATGACAGCAATTACAGCCTCAAGTCTTTTTGAATATGATGCCACAAGCTTGGCACACCTATCCTTGGCCAGTTTCGTCCATTCCTCTTTGCAACACCTCTCAAGCTCCATCAGCTTGGATGGGAAGCGTCAGTGCACAGCCATTTGAAGATCTCTCCAGAGATGTTCAATCGGATTCAAGTCTGGGCTCTGGCTGGGCCACTCAAGGACATTCACAGTTGTCCTGAATCCACTCCTTTGATTTCTTGGCTGTGTGCTTAGGGTCGTTGTCCTGCTGAAAGATTACCCGTCGCCCCAGTCTGAGGTCAAGAGCGCTCTGGAGCAGGTTTTCATCCAGGATGTCTCTGTACATTGCTGCAGTCATCTTTCCTTTCATCCTGACTAGTCTCCCAGTTCCTGCCGCTGAAAAACATCTCCACAGCATGATGCTGCCACCACCATGCTTCACTGTAGGGATGGTATTGTCCTGGTGATGAGTGGTGCCTGGTTTCCTCCAAACGTGACGCCTGGCATTCACACCAAAAAGTTCAATCTTTGTCTCATCAGACCAGAGAATTTTGTTTCTCATGGTCTGAGAGTCTTTCAGGTGCATTTTGGCAAACTCCAGGCGGGCTGCCATGTGCCTTTTACTAAGGAGTGGCTTCCATCTGGCCTCTCTACCATACAGGCCTGATTGGTGGATTGTTTCAGAGATGGTTGTCCTTCTGGAAAGTTCTCCTCTCTCCACAGAGGACCTTTGGAGCTCTGACAGAGTGACCATCGGGTTCTTGGTCACCTCCCTGACTAAGGCCCTTCTCCCCCAATCGATCAGTTTAAATGGTCGGCCAGCTCTAGGAAGAGTCCTGGTGGTTTCGAACTTCTTCCACTTACGGATAATGGAGGCCACTGTGCTCATTGGGACCTTCAAAGCAGCAGACATTTTTCCATAACCCCAGATTTGTGCCTCGAGCCAATCCTATCTTGGAGGTCTACAGACAATTCCTTTGAATTCATGCTTGGCTTGTGCTCTGACATGAACTGTCAACTGTGGGACCTTATATAGACAGGTGTGTGCCTTTCCAAATCATGTCCAATCAACTGAATTTACCACAGGTGGACTCCAATTAAGCTGCAGAAACATCTCAAGGAATTCAGGGGAAACAGGATGCACCTGAGCTCAATTTTGAGCTTCATGGCGAAGGCTGTGAATACTTATGTACATGTGCTTTCTTAATTTTTTTATTTTTAATAAATTTGCAAAACACCTCAAGTAAACTTTTTTTCATGTTGTCATTATGGGGTGTTGTATGTAGAATTCTGAGGAAAAAAATGAATTTAATCCATTTTGGAATAAGGCTGTAACATAACAAAATGTGGAAAAAGTGATGCGCTGTGAATACTTTCCGGATGCACTGTATTTAAGATATTTTGAGAAACACAGGCAATTTTGTAGACATTCTGAAATAAAAAATCTTTAGTTGACAAGCTGGTTTTCACAAAAATAGCCTTAAAACTTGGATAAATACAGAAAGAGGAGAACAGATTTGAAAAATTAAGCTTTGAGAGTTAGTGATATTTGTGTTTTAATCAATTTAAATTTCTCCATCAAATATTATAAGTGAAATTCAAGTCCTGCTAGCATCTCTGAGTTTCTGAATAAATTCAAGAAAGTGAGAGATAGTATGGCAACACCTGTTGAAGACTGACACTTTTCTTCTTATATAATACGCTACCATGGCTGTTCGTTTGTCTGTCCAAGATTTTAAATCACCTCTAGCTCACAAACCGTTTGAACTATTCACCTGAAATTTGGTACAGATATACTATGTGACGTCTACTATCCACTTTCAGGTGATGATTTTTATTACTCTTTTTATTTTTATTTTATTGTAGAATCAACTCTCTGCAGCGGCCAGCAGGGCGGCGGCATGGCACATGTGTACGGGTGGTGTTCTCATCCCTACCTCCTTTGCTGTCACTTCCCCTACCTCTTCATATCTTAAATCAGGGGTCCCCAACCCCCGGTCCGCAGCCCACTACCAAAAAGGCTGCCTCCTTCACTGAGGACACTTTTCAGAACGCTAGATGGGCGGGGTTCTGCAGTGGCACAGAGAGGGGAGAGAGACCGAAGTGAGAGAGTATTACAACAAAGTATTTTTATGTTTCTGACAGTTTCCCCATATGAAATGAGTCTATAGAAATCTCGTTACTACGAAGTACATTCAGCAGCAGATACTTTCATTACAACGAAGTGACCTTGAAATGCTTGAATGAATTATCCACAGAGCAGTTAGTTCTGTGGTCACAGCTCAGTTGTGCACATTTACACAATAATCCCGAAACAGAAACATTGTAAAAAAAATTTCTTTCTTCGAACTTTCCTCATACTGTACTGTTTTTATTCTGTTTTTGTTTGCTGTGGTTTTCAGTGATACCTTTTGCTTATTGCTCATCAACATTTGAAAAACATCCATTGGAATTTAACTCATTGTCATCCTTCTATAGAAACGGCAGGCAATAAAAAACAATAACAGTGTTAATTTTTGTGATGTGCAATCTGTTGGAATGACAAATGCAATGCATATGTCTTTGTTATATGCAAAAAAGAAGAAAAATCTCGGGTTGCAAACGTATGCGAAGTGCTGCATTTGAAGATGGCGAAAAAGCTGTTTTTATGTGGTTCAGTGATGCTCCTTCAAGAAAAATTCCTATTAATGCGGTACTCATTCAAGAAAATTTTTGGTTTTGAAACTCTCTTGGGACCTCTGTCAACGGGACAACAAGTTGTGAGCCTGCTGTTTCCCTGCCCCAGCAATGGACAAACAATCTAACACAGATGCTGCAATCGCACTTCGGGATGCACTTCAGTACGACATTCCCATTGGGTGGGGGGGGGATCCCAAAAGTGTTCAGAAACCTCACAATACGAAGAAGAGGATTATTTTGATAACTGTGTTGCCCACAACATACTTCCACATTCAGATAATGTTCGCGTTGAATTCCTCCCGCCCAAATGCACAGCAGTGCTTCAGCCATTGGGTTTGGGCATCATTCGCACCCTGAAAGTGTATTATCGCAAGGAAATGCTGAGAAAAATTCTCATCAGCATAACTTGTAGGCAGGAGGAGATTAAAATTAACACGAAAGAAACTATTGAAGCTGCTTCCATTTCCAGCATCCTATCTTTGTGAGGCAGCGTTTTCTGCATTGACAGCAACCAAAACAAGATTACGGAGTAAACTGAACATAAGCAACACACTTCGCGTGTCACTGTCTTCCATCATCTCCAGATGGGATCTTCTGGTTGCAGGAAAACAAGTTCAGGGCTCCCACTGATTCTGCATTATGGTAAGCTGTATAATTTCTATTACGATATAATAACTTAATAATAATAGAAATGTAATGTAAATTGTGTATAAAACTCCCCTACGAACCTGCCCCTAAAAATCCTCCTAGGGGTTCCGGGAAAAATTTGCTTCTAGTAAAGCAGTCCTTGGTGTCAAAAAGAATGGGGACCACTGTCTTAAATCATGAGGCTGATTGAAGCCTTAAGTGCCAGCGTAAGTGAATCAGTTTTAACGGAAAAATTATGCCGACGGAAGAAGAGAAGAAGCGGGCCGCTAGTGTGGAGAAAAGAAGAGCAGCTCACGAAGCAGCAAGCGCATCAACCTTTGAACAAACGAATGCTAACGTACAGAGAAAGAGGATGGAAACTATAAGTCAAGTGTATTCACTGCATGTTATCGTACAGTACGCCGTTACTGGTAATAAAATATTTGTGGATTATAAATGGATGCTTATACTCAAATATTGGGATGGACCAAAGATTCTGCCCACTATGTCAGGCATCTGGTTGATGGCTCTATCCTGGAAATTGGCTCCTAGGTTCATTTGCCCTCTAGTTAGTTACTTGTAAATTGACACTGCCAGCTCACTATATCCTTTCTTGCATGTATCCCAGTTAAGCCTGTGTGTGTGCATTCATGTCCTTATGCTTCATTGACTACTGCAACCAATCCTGTAATAACTGTCAGAGAACCAGAATATGAAATACTAAGAATGATTGATTCATGTGGTATGAGTTTTCATGTCCAGTAGAAAAGATAACTCATTTCAGATCTTTTTGCACTTTCACTGTTATCTTACGAAGAACAATATTTAAGTGAAAATGCAAATAATTTTCAGGAATAATAAATAAAAATAAAAATATCTTGGTTGCATAAATGTATACTGCTCTTTACTGTGGGGGATGGGTAGTACTATAACTATGTTCAATAAAATCAACTTTTCCTGAAGAATTCCTCTGAAGGTTCCAAGGCTACACCATTCAGTTTTAACAGCAGAAGTTGCACAAAGACCTAAGTGTTGAAAGGTCTACAAAAAAAGGGATGTGACATATAGCATGATGCAAGACATCTCAGTTTGAAATGTCCAGTGAATGCAATTTTTTAATGTAAAAATGTTCTGTTCATGTGACCTGTTTTCCATTAATCTGTTGTGTTGGTAGTTCTGTTCTGGGATTAACCTAATAAACAAGGTCCTGGCATCCTGTTTGTCCACCATCTCAATGAACGCAATGGATATGCTAGTAGCATCATTCTTTTTAAAATATTAATGCTAAATAGACAACATGACACAAATAATTTCCATGGTATTAGGCATATTATTGGGATTAATAAAGTATCTATCTATCTATCTATCTATATTATAGAATACATTAAAGATCATCAGCAAGAAGTGGGAGAAATATAGCGCCATAAAAACATAGCAAAGATAAGAACATGCTTCTAAACTCTTTGTATTAGTCAAGTCAACCAAGAGGTCCACTGTAACCTTAAAGGAGCAGCAGGAGTTTATAGCAGTAACTGGTTGTGTAGTCAGGAGACATGATGGAAGCAATTTCTCACAACAAATAAAAAATAAGCTTGTATACATTTTGAACAAAGACATGTTTAGCTCACCAAACAAACCAGAAAAAAATGTCTTATGGTCTGATGAGAAATAGCTTTTTGGTCTTATTGCCTAAATACTACATTAAAGTCAAGCATGGTGGCAGCAGCATTATTCTATGAAGGCTACTCTTTTTTACTGGGTGCAGAGTTTTAAATTCAAATACACAGAAAATCTGTGGACTTGCCCATAAAAGGGATTTTGCTTTTTGCAGGCTGACTGTGTTTAAAATATTCTGTAAAGAAGAGTGGGATAAAATTGCAAATTGCAGATGTGCTAAGTTGATAGACACCTAGTAAAACAGACTTACTGCTATAATCTAACTAAAATGTAGCTAAAGGGTTGCACGCTTACCAAGGCACCACAAGGTACAGAGATAAGGACTGCATTATCACGGGTCCAGTGTCCTGGGTTCAAATCTCACGCCCTGTCACTACTGTGTGTAGTTTGAAAATGTGCTTACGTATGTGTGTGTGCACATGTGTGTACAAGTAGAGGAAACAAATGACTGATAGACTATCTAGGGCTGATTCCTACCCTGTGTTGTTACATTGCCACAATGGGCTCTAGTCCTGAACATCCCTGTACTGGTTTAAGTAGGTGTGAGAATGTTACAGTACAATATCTTATAAACTAAGTAAACTGATCTGGCATGATTTTTCCTGATGATCTGACAGGATTTGCCTTGATTTCAACTTTTAATAATAGCTAGCCGAAGCCCGCCGTAGCATACGCCGTTGTAAGAATAGGAACAGAAAACGGTGAGAAAGGAATTCAGAAATTCAGAAATAAATACTTCTTGAAAGACGCAGTTGTGAATTGGTGTTTTAGTGGTGACGACAGATAATGAGTCGAAAGATCTAACCCTAGAAAAAGCCACGTACAATTGACCATGGCTGAAGACTTGTTGTTAGAATTATTGTGAAGAGTAAACAGCATGTGGGTATGAGGAAGACCGCGCTTGTGAAATTCGATTATGTAAATATAATCAGTAACAACCTGAAAAAGATGTTGTTGTAGAATGTCTCTAAGTAATTCCTGCAGCTTAATCCAAAAGACTCGTACTACAATATCAGGTCTGTGCTCCAGTCTTTGGGTATCCAACAGTGCAAGTAGAATTTCCAGCCAAGCAGGATTACATATGAAAGTGATAAATAAATGAGGCTGTCCGAATTTACGTACTATGGCCATGGCATCCTGCTAGTTTTGTTGCATGTATCTTGGACTTCCTGGAAATGTGGACGGTAATATGATCATTTTGCCTACACGTACGTTGTTATTTTCAGCGTTTGCTTGCAGTGCGTCTGACAGTCCTTTGTATTGTTCCATGCACAAATCTTGTTGATTTAATCTGAGATAGTTGAGACGCACGCCCTCTGTTTTAACATACGCATCTACGATGTACTGTTGGAATAAATCGCAGCTGGAGTGCAAAATACTAAATCTATTCCTCATTGCTAATCTGTACGCGTAAAATTGGCATTGAGTAAGCCTTCTTTGCTTGGCGGTTCTTTTATCGGAAACATGTTGTAAATCTTTGTGCCAGCCAATGTCCAGGGAATAAGGGAATAAAAGTGGGTCAACCATAGGATCACAATTCATATTGAGTGTGGAAATCTGTTTACAGGAGTTGCCTATGGGACAGATGCAAATGTCCCTTTTGGAAGGCGGTTCGCCATCTTCTCTGATGAAAATCGATGCAACATTGGTGTGACATGTTGGGGAATTGTATCGTCGTAAATCCTGCCTAGGGTTTTCCTTGAAAAGCATTCGTACAGATGCTGTTGGAATGGATTGAGCGATTTCATGCATGTGTTTGTATGATTTAGCGAAGGGTTTGATGGTTCTGAGCGAGGAATTTGGCTGCAGAAGTAAATTTTCGCTGCATGTAGAGTTTGCTTTATTTTGTAAGTGTACTGCAGAAGGTTGGCGAGAAATGCCATGTCGGCTGCATGTGGGCGGGACCAGTTTTGAGGTGGAAGCAGGACGATGGTCCTAGCTTCCTAGCTCTGATGGTATGAATCAGGGTTTTGTAGACAAAGGTGTTCCCTGTTCCTGCAGGACCATCTAAGAAGAAGCATGTTTGTCACGGATGGGAATCGCTGTATGCAGCGTGTAAACATGTGTTTGGTGAGGTGTTGGGGGCAGGCAAATGAGCAGGCAGTGCGAATGCCTCGAGAGCGAGGGTGGACGCAGGATGAGAGTTAGAGTTGGTGGGCAGGGCTCTGTCATGCGTATCCCATGACACGGGAGGAGGGTTAGAGTTGGCAGGCGGAGCTCTGTCGTGCGTACCACATGGTCTTAGAGTTGGTGGGCGGGGCTCTTTGAGTTGGCGGGCGTGGCTCTGTCGTGCATATCCCATGGTCGGGCGACTAAGTCAATTATATATATAGATAATAATTCTTTACATTTATATAGCAGTATTCTCACTACTCAAAGTGCTCTCTATGCAGGTAGTGTTTGCATCTGTACATATTTCTTTGTATATATACTTAACAGTACATAAAAACTAAAATCGCATGATGGGATGGGGTCAACCTACACAATTTTATAAAACACTATGCTGTTCTATCACAAAATGAGACTACCGTTTTTATGCCTAACCCACAAGAAATTAATAGAAAGTTAATCAATGCTCAGGAAGGCCTCAATTTCCTCGAAAACACCACTATTGACTTTGTACAGGCAACGCTTGCACCTTTCACATCTAACTGCTGAACCTTTTGTTTACTCTAGTTCTTTTTCATCTTTTCTATAGGTGTAGAATTGACCAATGATATCATGAGAGGGTGCAAAGGGTAAAAAGACCAAAGTTGAGATTTTTACTGTTTTTGATTGATGGACAAGTACGAAACCTTATCAGAGAATACAAGTCAACAAGACTAGTATCCCCCGATCAATAAAAATAAAATTATTGGCTTTGAAAAGGTCTTTGATCTAAAGAGACAACAGTTTAATATATTTAATATGTGTTTTCCACTTTCTGCAAGAAACTATTACAGTTTACAAAAATTACAGTTTACCAATTTAAGCAATAGTTTAATATTAATTGACAATCAGGTAGCTGCTGGGTACTTTTAAAGCAGGGGCGGAGAACAGATATTACCTTACTGTTGTATGCACAACAACACAGCGGCTCCTGAAAGTGCCCAGAAAGGAAGATGGACTGGGAGTGCAAAACTAAAAGACTGCACATGTTTAACTGTAGAAGCCATAGATCAGTCTACATTTACGGTGCACTAACTTTTTAAGTCAGCTTAGGCTATGGTACCTGCCAAATTACGTAATTGATTGTAAAATTGAAAAAGTCATAACCAAATCAAGTATTAAGAGATTAATTAACACGTGTTCTGGAAATCTGTGACACCCATCAGCCCCAAAGTTGCAGCCTAATTTAAGCCAATATAAATTTTAATTATATTCAAATTGTATTATGTGTACCTGTGTATATGTATATACTATGACACTTCACACCTGCTCCTTGTGTAAAAAAAACTTGTAGCGCAAAGGAAGCCATTTGGAATAGATTGTGAACTTCAAATGCCTCAAAACCTGTTTTACTTACTTGTCAGAAAGAAGCCACATGTACATCACATAGAACATCCTAAATAAGAACCCCAGGTGTACATTGGAGCTTGCAAGAAAGAAGGGGGGATTCTGAATTGCAAAGCTTTCCCTACTACAAAGGTTTGAGCACAGATACAAATGCCAACCAAATACCAAGCTATAAGCAAATTTATTACTATACTAGCAGGGGTACCCTGTGCTGCCTGGGTTGGGACACTACCCGACAATGTCCCCAGTGTGGGCACTAACTAAATTTCATGATGAATACAATTTATACTGTTCACTGTACAAAGGAGAAATGTGTTTAAAATTGGTTCAACAATGTGTATCTGCATATCAGACAAAAACTTTCAAAGGTACCTGGCACTGCCTGGCATCAACTATATTTTGGAATGAAACATAACCCACAGCCTTTCCCTGTATAAAGCTGTGTAAAACTTGATGGACATAGGCTCAGTGTTGTGAATTTGCATAGTGGACAAATGCACACGAACACAAACATACATTTATCTTTATATATTAGATGTATTATTTTTTGCAATCGTTGGTTTACTTTTCAAGCAACTTATTTTTAAATGTACCATATTACTGCATTATGTGTTACAAGAATAAGCAGATTAGTAAATCTTTTGATGGACAACAATTAAATAGAGTAAATCATAGTAGATAACAAAAGTAATACATACCTTTCAATAGTTATTACAAGAGAATCAGAAAATTTGTAACTGTAATGTGTTGCAAGAGAACAACAAAATGAAAGCATTGGTATATTTTTATGGGTAAGTACAAAACATAAATACTACAAGGTTAGCCAAGAACAACCCATTTTACACAATAAAAATCCACCCGATTAAACACCACCTACTCTTGCAAAAACTGGCTACAGGCCTGATAATAAATGACATTTTTGTTTTTTACAATGAATTTTAGCATTAGTTACAGAATATTATTTGACATATACTATAATTTGTGGACTATTAAATGGCATTATCAATTAATAGTATTTTCATCTGAGGAGAAAGAACATTAATAGAATATTTATTTCATATTTCTCTGTGCACTAGAAAGACTACAGAACTACTGTATTTTTTAACTATTTTTATATACATTACTGTACTTGTTCACATTTCCTGAATATCATTTAATAGTATTAATACTAAAGTCACATTTTTCCTCAATCAGCCTCCATATAAATAGGATAAAACAAGCATTCTTTACCTGTTCCAGGTGGCGTTGGCCCCAGCACGCCTTTGCTGTGTCCCCCTTTCATCCAACGCTGCCTTCTCACTCTTGCCCAAGTCGCTGAGGCTGGGGGAACTCATTAACTTTCACCTGTGGAGAGTTCTCATAGTGAGAAACGGGGCACAAAACGTCTTTTTATTTAAAAGCTGCTGGACACAGCTTTCAGAAGGAAAAGGAAAAGTCCTTCAGGTTTACAGCTAATTAAAAAAAATGCCTGAAGTAAAAACAGTGAGGTCATGCATGGACTTTGGTTAATGTTTCGTTGATTTAAAGTAGCCGTCTTCTAAAGACATTATGTACTTTTGAAACAGCATTAAGTAAGCAGTTCCTGGAAAGAACATCCACAGACACCACTACAGTTTCAATCCTTTCATGATACACCATATTAAGGGCAGCAATGATCTGCTCTGTACTGTAGCTGATGCAGAATAAAAATATATTTTGTTTTAAAAATGACTCATCTAAATTAACAAAAAGGTGCATTTTTTTTACCAAGATTCTTGGTAAAAATAAATTAACCTGTTATATTCTGTGTACAGCAATGGTCAACACATTGGTTTTTAAAATTGCCACACTGAAGTTATGGTGTAGTTTTATGTAACAAAACGTGTTGAATGTATGATTTGTGCAATGCTCAATGGTATTTAGAAATACAGAATCAAGAATCTTTATAGCCATTTCCATTTTACACTGCACTGAAAATCTTACATGGTTTCTCGCAGTCAGAATAGCTGATTTATTCTACACATGCTATAGACATACAATTTTCCAAATAAACTGCATAGACAATTACTCAGACTTTTAGCATGTTATACAAAAGCTACTCTATACTTGTTAAAACTACACATAATACATACCAAAGCAACAAAACTGTATACTGATTTAAACATATACAAATATTTACAAAAGGTACACAAAATAGGGGCAAATCGCACATATTATCTCTGAAGGAAGTTATTACATGTTTAAAGACAATTATTGCACACAATACAGACAGACGGATTGACGGACCCAAAGTAAATAAGTCTATACTCATATAAGAACCTAAAAGTGAACTAAATGTTGCCAAGTTTCCTCTGTCATGGGTTTACATGTTCTGGCCATGTGTGTGGGTTTTCTCTAAGGACTTCTGTGTACCTCCAACAACCCACAGACATGATATCTAGTTGTTTGGTATGGTCTGGACCAGCATTATATTCAATAATGGTTCTTAACTTGCACTGGAATTAACTGCAGCTTCTTGCAACCCAAATAACAAAAAAGCAGATTTTAAAAACGGTTGAAAGAATACCGGTACCTAAAAATAAATTCAGGAAATAGCATTTCAGTGTAAGTGCACTTAGAGTGTTATATTCCGACCTATTTCATGGAGTTACCTCCAGATGCTTATGTTTCTATCCCAAAACTAGTTCTGTCAGCTAGTACTCTAAACTGGCAGTATTGGTGAGAAGCTGTCACCTTTCCAAGTCAATTATTATCACTGGATCTTCACCATTTACTGTTAAAACAATCCTATTTTCCATGTTAGTTATGCTGATCAGACCTATATTAAAAAGAAGAGAAAGAAAAGTTGATGGTACATTCCTAAAAATAAAGGTGCCAGTGTGGTTCAGAGCAATGCCATAGGGGATACCATTTTTGGTTACCAAAAGACCCATCCACATGAAGGTTCCAGAAAGAAGCTTTATTTATTTAGATCTGTAACAGGGTCCATACAGTAAATAACCATGAACAGTTGGTAATGGATTTTTGAAATACAAATAAATTCTGATTTTAAAAAGACTCCAGCTGCATACACTACAACAGGGTAAGTCCAGGTTTTCTTTATCTGTTAGTGTCCTACTAGGTAGCCTACCATACACTACTGTTCACATGCAAACAGCCCATCCCAGAATGAAATGGTGCTTTGTCAAACAATAGTTCTACAAAGAATCAAACAACCCAGTAAAGAACCAAATAATGCCATTAAAGAACAAAGGGTTTAATAGTGCAGAGGACCAAAGTGGGAATCAAATTCCCAAAAAAGAAAGGATAACCTGTAATTAAAGAGATGGCCATGAACCACAAGTGGTATAAATCCTGGCAAATATTTATTCAAAGTATTCATAGAGTAACTGCTGATATTGACCATTTTTTTACTGAAAAACAGAAGACACATAAATAGATTAAAGCTTTAGTTTCACAAATGGACCTTACATCATTGGAACATTAGAATAATCTAGACGAAAATTTGCCATTTAACACAACAAAGCTCGCTAGTCCTATCCACTTAATTCTTTCAAAATAATATCAAGTCTTGTTTTGAAAGTCGCTAAAATCCTACTGTCCACTACACTACTTGGTAGCTTATTCCATGTGTCTGTGGTTCTCTGTGTAAAGAATAACTTCCTAATGTTAATGTGAAATTTATCTTTAACAACTTTCCAACTGTGTCCCTGTGATATTTGTTGAACTCATTTTAAAATAAGTCTTGATCCACTGTACTAATTCCCTTCCCTTTTAAGCACTTCAATTGTGTCCCCATTTAATCTCTTTTTGCTTAAACTGAAAAGGCTCATCTCTTTTAATATTCCCTTGTAACTCATTTCCTATAGTCCTGGAATCAGCCTAGTCACTGTTCTCTGGACTTTTTCTAGCACTGCTATATCCTTTTTTTTAGCCTGGAGACCAAAACTGCAGACAGTACTCCAGATGAGGCCTCACCAATGCGTTATAAAGATTCAGAATAACAGAATATTAGGTTCTATAGCATGATGTGTAGAGTACGAGTCAAACATTCTGTTAGCCTTCTTAATGGCTTCTGAACACTGTCTGGAATTTCATAGTGATCGACTCCTAAATTCTTCTTGTAAGGCATTCTTTCAATTTTCAAACCTCCAATTGTGTACTCAAACCTAACAATTTCACTTCCTACATGTAATATTTTAAATTTAATTACATAAAATTTCATCTGCCACAAATCTGCCCAAGCCTGTATGCTGTCCAAGTCATTCTGTGATGAGTCAAAGGATTCTAGATTGTCTGCAAAACCACCTTGCTCAGTGTCATCTACAAGCTTAACTAACTTGTTACTTAGATAGATAGATAGATAGATAGATAGATAGATAGATAGATAGATAGATAGATAGATAGATAGATAGATAGATAGATAGATAGATAGATAGATAGATAGGAGTATAAGTATCTATCTATCTATCTAAATCATTTATATACATTAGAAATAGCAGTGGCATCAGCACTGACCCCTGTGGAACACCTCTCGTAACATCAGTCAATTCTGATAGAGTTCCTCGCACAATAACCCTCTGCTTCCTGTGTCGGGGACAATTTGGCACCCATCTACAAACATCACCTTGAACTCCATTCTTTTAGTTTGATACCCAACCTCTCATGTGGCACCTAATCAAATGTTTTCTGAAAGTCAACATAAATAATATCACATGCTCCACTTTGATCATATCCTTTAGTTGCTTCGTTATAGAATTCCAGCATGTTGGACATGTGTTTCTCTAGAACAGAAATGAAAATAGTTTTTGTACTGGATGTAATTTTAACAGGTAAATGTTTTCTTTTAAACGGACTGTCAGTGCACTGATCCTCAGATTTAATCATCAGGACTATACTGAGGAGCTCTTTGCTAGGCATTTCACTCTCTCAAAGCCAAAAGGCACCATGTTTCATCTAGCTATATTCCAAGTCCACCACCAATATGGAATGGTTGGAATCTTTACTTTTCACCTCAGTCTAAGAGTTTATGGTAAATAACAAAAAATAATCCAAGTGGCAAAGTAAGACACAGGGAGGTATATTGTTTTTTGTATGGATTTAATAGCATGCAACATATTTTTGGAAGACTGTAGGTACAAGAATCTGAAAGAACTAAAGAAACAGAAAAAGGCAAATGAGTAGCTGGGAAAAAAGAATGATTTGGGCCATAAGCATACAAGTCAAGCATAAGCATTTATGCAAGTCATGAAAAAATATAAGGCAAACATGTACTTGTAAAAACAGAAGCATAAGGATTACATTTTTAGAGGGCATGTTCTTGCTAGATGATGTTTTTTGCACACAATTGCCAACCCACAAACACACCACTGAGCAAACAACAAGACAGCTCAGGCTTCTGAGAAGAACAGCTCTTGTATTTTTCAACTGCTGGTTTACCTTCACTCATGCAAGATTTTGTACATCAGAGAGGACGTCTACTGGTGTTTTGCAGTAAAGCTTTATCATCAATGTGCTATCCAACATTCAGACGTCTATTACTTGAGTCGTGTTACCTGTGAACAGTTCATGAGCCAACAGCTTGGAAACAGACAAGAAATTCAACTATAATCCTGTTTTGATTGTTGGACAAGAGACTGTTGCTCTGATATAATTATGGGCAACTTGTCTCAACATCTAGTTTTATGTGCACAGGTATATTATGTTTTGTTTTTCTCTAAATTGAGTGTACATTCCTTTCAGTGGCTGCATTTGTGTGTGTGGTGATTGTTAGGAGAATTTGACCATTTTATGAAGCTTTGAAAAATAAAAAAGAATAATTTTTTAGATTTTGCGTACCTTCTTCAAAATGCAAGGACATAAATACAGAAGACATAAAATTAAACAACTTTCTGCAGACTGTTAAGTAATATGTATTGTGACACGATTGTAAACAGGAGGAAGACAGCAAATGACTGAGCATATGTGTGTGCATAGCATGACATCAAGGTGTGCTGATACAGTACATGTTTAAGAATGGCAGGGAACAGGCTACCATCTCAAATCAGCATCTGTGGATATTACTTTATGTTTGCCATCACTCTGGGTAGGGGAAAAAGCAGATTTAAAAATGAACATTGATTATAAAAATGTTCACCTTGTCCAATAAATTTTTTAAATTTTATTTTATAAACAATGCAGAATTTAACAACTTCAGAGCACTGCTTATTCTGCAAGACAGGAAGAAGTTGCAAAAAATTAATCTCTGGTGTTCAAGCAAGGTAACTGCAAGTAATGAACTGAACTGCTTCCCATTAAACTGACTAAGCACAATGGCAGCTTGAATCTGGAATGAAAATTAGTTTTTTCTCTTGTTACTCTGTTGGCTTTTTATATATGTGTTTTAATGCTTTTACTGGTTTATATGAAACTAATTTGTACTACAGATGGAGATTAACTATATGGATTGCTGTTGTGGCCAATAGATGGCGCTATAACTGCACTAACCCAATATAAACGGACGCTGGAGGCACAAGTACAAAAAGCACACGTAATTTACTTACAATTCAATGTCGCCAACAGCCCAAACATACACTTTCTTTAACTCTTTTATTCTTTCTTTGTCTCTCACTTTTTCTCTTCTCTCAGTCCTTCTTTCTCTGTTGCTTCTCCACAGCAAGCTTTATCCTCCTCCTCCCGACTCTGGCTTCTGAGTGGTGTCTGCTGACCCCTTATATAAGGCACCTGGAAGTGCTCCAGGTATCTGATTATATAATTCCGGCAGCACTTCCGGGTGTGACAGAAGAGCTGCTCTCCAGGGCTCAGCATCAGTTGTAGCATCACCCTGGCGGTGCCCACGGATCCCAACAGGGCTATACCAAACTCCAACTTCCATGAAGCCCTGCAGGAGTCCGAGACACCACTGCAATCCAGTGGGACTGCCATCTAGTGTTCCGGGGGAGGTAACGTTCTGGCCACACTTGCTCCCCCAATCCTCCCAACGTGGAGGTGTCTCGGCTGGGCAAGGCCATCTGCCACACTGTGTACAAACTGCATATTATTTTTGAGTTTTGGCATATGTAGGTTTTAAACCTAACTGTATTTGTAATTAACATTTCCTTACATGTTGATGATATGTTGCTCTTTGTGGGTAATGCTTCTGATATTGCTCAGATCGTTGGCTTGTTAAGCTTGAGATAATGTCTGGTTAAAAAAATTAAATGGGCAAACTCTGCTCTCCTTCCATTAATTTTACTATGCCATTAGTTGGATTTCAGCCATATGGTCCTGATGCTAATCTAATGAAATATTTCAGCATCAACATTTATCCTTTTCTGCAGGACATTATCCTCAAATTACTGTTGTATCTTCAAGAGTGTCAAGGAATCTCTTTGCTGGAGGGTGCAAACAGTAGGAGGTACAGAGGATACATTGGAGCATTGGGAGCTCATACTCTTGCTCATTATTTAGTGACAGGGGAAAAACCCCTCCCCACCAGTTGTGGCGGTCTAAAGTACATCGCTTTCTTAAAGGGGAATCCATCATGGCAGACTAATTTATTGCTGTTTTCAAGAGGGATGGTCTTAAGTACACTGAAGACTGAGGTACATTGCTACAAGACCAAAAATCAAATCTTGCATACCCAATGCAAAACAGCTTGCTACAACCTTGTCTTGTCTTTTGTTCCTTTATAACTTGTCCTACTTGTTATCTCCAAACTTTAAACCAGTGGCATCTTTTCCTTCTAGATTAGTATTTATCAAAATGAGTATAGTTCCATTTTGTAACTTTTTTAGCGCCATGCTCACTCTCTCTCCCCTATAAAATATTGGTCAAAAGTGAAATCTCTTCTGTATGCCTTTTTATGGAAAGCACTCCATTATGATTAACACTAGAATTACCAAAGCCTACGAAAAACATATAATTCTGGGCCCACTTTAAATTCCTTTGCACCTCTCCATCGGTTTATTTTGTGATGTAAATGTGTCGATAAGAACAAGCAGCCTGCTATCTCATCCCCCTGCCCACCACCGCAGTTCAATTCGCGAAGAAGGTTCTCAATGCTCAAGTGTTTATCTTGGAGTGAAGTGCTGGAATTGTAGAGGATAAATAATATATCGTCATTTGGAATACATACATTTCATGTGTGTTCCATGTCTACAACAATCTATTTAAACACATTGTTAAAACAGAAACATTTTTCATGTCTTAGAAATACAGTAATCCCTACTCGATCGTGCGGGTTGCGTTCCAGAACCCCCCACGATAGGTGAAAATCCGCAAAGTAGAAACCATACGTTTGTATAGTTATTTTTATATATTTTAAGCCCTTATAAACTCTCCCACACTGTTTATAAATATCCCCCGCACAGTTATACAGCATAAACCCTTTGTATACTCTTAGATATTAGGTATGATTCATTGAAATTATGTATGTAAACACACTGTTTATATACAGTAAAACCTAAATATTATTTTAAAGATATCGAGCATCTCCGATATCACATATGTTACAGCCATTACGATAGACAGGCCTCCAGCAATAAATACGTACAATGCAGGAAAAATTGTATACAGTAAATGTGTGTACAGTGACACTAAACATATGTACATGTAATAAGTACTGTACGTAGGAAATTAATTATAGTTACTCACCAACAATGGACTTGTCCAATAACGATGAGTTTAATTTTACTGCACAACAAAAGAAGAGCATTACAGCTCTTCAAAAGGAGCCTCTTCAGGCGATTGTGTAGCACCACCGTTGTTCTTCTTCCGGCAGTCTTCAATCCAAATCCCTAAAGCAGATTCCATCTGGACTACCGCCTTATTACGTCCACTTACAACTTGTTTTGCGCCCTGGTTAAAAGGACACTGTGGCCGTAGATCTTATATTCTTTTCCTCCTTTTTAAATAAAAAGAATCGTGGACTCCTGCAGCGGTGTAGCTTTTCCCTTCCTTCAACATAACCAAAACTTTTACCTTTTCGGCAATCGTTAGCACCTTCTGATGGCGCTTGGGCATGGCCCCTGAAGCAGTAGCAGGAGCAGATCGTTTTGGAGCCATAACAAAGGGCTTGACTATGCACAAAGATAAACACAAAAGAGCACAAAAGTTAACTCTTTACACAGCGAAACACGTTGATGCTGAAAGAGCGAGACAAGACTTCTTGGTTAACGCAGCGGAATCGAATTCGGCGCTCCATCGCTGAGCCAGTCAGCACACAGGAACTTAACTGCGTGCTCTGATTGGTTAGCTTCTCAGCCATCCGCCAATAGAATCCCTTGTATGAAATCAACTAGGCAAACCAACTGAGGAAGCATGTACCAGAAGTAAAAAGACCCACTGTCCGCAGAAACCCGCGAAGCAGCGAAAAATCTGCGTTATATATTTAGATATGCTTACATATAAAATCCGCGGAAGAGTGAAGCCGCGAAAGTCGAAGCGCGATAATAGCGAGGGATTACTGTACAGTGGAACCTCGGGACACAACCATAAGTCGTTCCAAAACTCTGGTCATAACCCGATTTGGTCATGACCTGAAGTAATTTCCCCCACAGGATTGTATGTACAGTAAATACAATTAATCCATTCCAGACTGTACAAACTGTATGTAAATATATTTTCTTTAAAGATTTTTAAGCACAAAAATAGTTAATTATACATGCACAGTGTAATAGTAAACTAAATGTAAAAACATTGAATAACACTGAGACAAACACCCAGGCTCCCTGTTCAGTTGCATGCGAACCTGCACTCGCTCGGTCTCTCTCTCTCTCTGTCTCTTGCGCTCGCTCGCTCTCTTTCTTGTGCTTGCTTGCCCTCTCTCTCACTCACTCGCTCTCTCTCTCTCTCACACACTCGCTCACTCTCTCTCTTGTGCTCGCTCGCTCTCTCCCTTGTGCTCGCTCGCTCTCTCCCTCGTGCTCGCTCGCTCTCTCCCTCGTGCTCGCTCGCTCTCTCTCTCTCTTGCTCGCTCGCGTCTCACTTGTGTTGGCTCGCTCACTCTCTCTCTCGTGTTGGCTCGCTCACTCTCTCTCATGCTCGCTCTCTCTCATGCTCACTCGGTCTCTCTCATGCTCACTCGGTCTCTCTCTCTCTCTCTCTCTCTCGTGCTTGCTCGCTGTCTCTCTCTCTCTCTCCTGCACCGGCTTTCTCCTCCTGCTTCCTGATTTCTCCTGCAACCTCCTGTTCTTTCCTGTTCTCATCTTTTTCCCTTTAGCCGACTCTCACTTCTATTTATGAAGAGGACGTGGTAGTCATGGCAATCAGCAGCTCCTGGGAACAATTATGGATGCAGACCGCTTCTCACCTGTGCACATAGGTGAGAAACGGCCACATCACAAACTCTTCAGGAACCGCTTTGGCCACACACCACCACGCCCCCTCGCTAAACCGCGAGTTTGGTGATTATTTATTAAAACTGGCCTTTTTGACAGGAGCTGTGGACCCGCTATACCACAGGAGGAAGCTTGGTTGAGAGGAGGTTACAGTTTTGAGGAAGAGGCCCTCTGCGTGATGCCCCGAAAACAATGTACAGTACAGGGAGAGACTGAACAAGTGCGGAAATCATCGGCGCGTATGAACCGGAAGAGAAACTGGCTTGTTCGTCACCTGAGTGTGGTCGTGAACAGATGCAAAAGTGTTGCCAACTTTTTGGTTGTAACCCGATTTGTACGTGTTCAGGGACGTACGTTCGTGACCCGAGGTTCCACTGTAATTGACAAAATGTAGACATGAAGCGTAAAATGTGTGAAGCCTGATGTCTAAATATCAAATAAACACTTTCATAAAAGGTACAAGTATAACAAAACGAGTACGATTTTATTCAAGAATATTAAAAGGTACAAATATAACAAAACAAGTGCGCTTTTATTCAAGAATATAGCTGCAGAAAAAGAACTTGCATTAGGGTGCAACATTGACACGCACCTAATACAACCGTTTTGGTGGTGCAGCAGTAAGAACTGCGGACTCATAATTAAGACATTTGTGGTTCGATCGTGGACACCTCAGCTTTGAGGAGTGAGCTGCTCTTATTCATACTACTATAGAATAAAAACATACATTTGATTTGAGTCAGTAACAGCCAGTGCGAATTCATGGTACTTGTAAAGGTTAGCTTTTTTTTTTGTTTTTTTTAATTCAATTTTATTATCTCAGTCAAGTTCACGCTCGGCCCAATCTGACACTGCTGTTTTCAAATAAACACGTGCTATGGCAGAGGTGAACTAAGATGAGGGTTCTACATCAAAGAAAGAGAGCAGAAGCCCTCCCCGCAAGAAACATCCATTTACATATAAGTACAGCGCATCTGCACCAGGCGTAAAGGTGAAAGATGGCACCGTTTGGATGCAGCAACAGGTTGGTCGTCATCCTGCCAGTCAGTCTGACCCACACCCAGCCTTTAAAAGCAGAAACTTCTCATATTATTCATATTCTGACGAAACACACATTTAAAAAGTGAAACTGTGAATTTCTCTACTGACCTGTCTCAGTTTGAATGTATTTATGTGTTAAACTATCTATTATTTTCACTGAATCAGCTCCATCTATTGGTTTTTACATATTTTTGTTCTCAAGGTGCACCAAGGTAGCGTGATTGGTTAACAGGTAGGAATGCAAAGTCACCTATTGCAAAATATGCAAGACTCTGTGGATTTTCTGAAGTGTTTTTATCATTTATGTGCTTTTGTATGAGATCATAAGCCCTTGTGTCCTGTGTTAAAACTTGTAGGCCATCATTTGGATTGCCACAGTCTGCATCTCATCTCACTTTCCTGTTTCCCTTCTGGTGGCCTCAGACTCATCATGTAGTTTATGGCCATCTTCAGGAGGTGTGTACTGGCACAAAGCACTGTAACTAAGCAAGTGCAAGGTCCCTTTAACGATCTTCTGTGATGAATTTAATGGTACAAGTATAACACACCAAACCAACAAACAATAAAGTACATTTTGATTCACAGAGGTTACTAATTTAAATACATGTTTACACATCTAAGTATGTTACAGTAACTTGTGGATTTTTAGTAAGGTGAAGACTTAAGCCATTTATTACTTGAGTGTATGTCAGAGGAGGATTTAAAAAGCTGCTCTAAAATTTAGCTGGAAATAAAAATCATATCTTGCTATTTTCAAAATTACCACTTGCTAGAAACTTCAGCCGTAAAAATACAGCAATAAATAGTTTTGAGCAAATTTTATTACCTGCATAGTGCAGGACATAGTACAGCACAATGGGCTTCAACAGTTTATGACCTTTTCTTGACAGCAAAAGTTAATGTTTGATTTTTCAGTTGTCAGGTTAAAATAATGGATCTTAATATTACAACATACCATGGTTTAAAATAAAATCAGTAAACAAATCTACCAGATAAAACCCTAATTTAAAGGACTTAAACTTTATTTTGGCTAAATACAATAAAGTTTAGGTATTATAATCTGATAGTGATCCAGATCTTAATTGTTATATTAGCATAATATGTAATGCCCAATTATGCTACCTTATACTGTACATATCACAAAATTAAAGTGACTTCACAACATGCAGTATTTATTTTATTATTAATTAGTTTCAAGCAGAAGTGAGTAGTGTAATGTTTTGCTGTATACTCGTAATTATTAGTCTACAGTGAATTAAAAACCATGGCAGCCAAGGTCACTATAAAATACATCTACATACTATAATTTCGATTCTTAAATCACAACTGTACATTAACTTTCACTTTACATTTCAAGTTGATTTTAAAATGCTCCTATTTACATATAAATTTGTAAATGGCTTTCCCCCCTCTTTACCTTACAAACTATATTAATGCATATATTCTAAAGCATAAATATGGATCCTAAGATGCAGGTCTTCTTTAAGATTTCCACAACTACTGTTATCTGAGCCGAGCCTGTAGCCACAGAGACAGCAAACTCTGGAATGATCTTGCTAATGTAAGACATGCTGCTTAATGTCAACATTTAAATTAAGGCTGACAAAATCAAGGTTCTCTTGGCATTCGTTATTTTTGTTAGGGGTCAATATTTTGGTACAGTGAGTAGCAAGGCCTCCTCACGTATCCAGCATCCTGTATTCACTTCCTGTGCCCAGGTGTTTACACGTTCTTACCCTGTCTGTGTAGGTTTTTATCTGACGCCATTGGTTTCCATTTCATTTCCCCAATGATATGTAGGTTAGGTTAGCTGGTGAATTCAATTTAACTCCTATACGAATGTCATTATAGGTACATGCATGCGTGGGCACTGCCTTAGACTAGCACCCTTTCTTTGACTCTCTCCTGCCTTTTTCCCAGTGTTGCCTGGATAGGTTCTTGCTACTTGCCACTCAGAAATGGATGACATTGATATTGGACTTATGGAGGATATCATCAGCACTAATAATAGACCCCTTGTAAGACCTTTATTCTATTCTATTAAAATCAAAATAAAAATACTAGCCATTTACTAAATGACAGACAGAAATAAATATAGATTGTTCTTGCTTGATCACCAAAGGGAAATTTCCTCAACAAAGCAGCAACCTAGTCTCACTGGAGCCAGATGTATAATATATGCTTCTGTAGATGTATTATGCTTAAAATTGAGTGAGAAAAATTAGACAGCTCAATGAGTGTCACATTTCTAAACCAATCCAATGCCTCCTGAAGGCGGCACTCAAAGTAGGGGTAGTGATTTTGAACTGCAAAGTTCGGAGATGTTCTAGTTATCTAGGTTCAATAGTCAGCAAGATTCTGTTTACAATGAAACCTATTTGATACCAAATATACCATATATTCTCACGTATAAGTCGGGTCTTGAAACACGAAAAATCAATCATAAAATCAGACCCTGACTTATATGCCAAAAACGTGACACTTCATTTTTTTTTTTTCTTACATCTTCTTGAATCTTCCAATCTCACATCAGTTTCTCAGATGCCTCGAATTTTATTGCAGCAGTGCAGTTACCAATTTCTTTTGCCACTACAATAACGTTTAATTTAAAACCAGGTTCATATTTTCTTCTGATCGAACGCTCCATCGTAGATAAGGGATGCTCTTACAATAAAGGTGTATAAGTGTGTGAGATACAAAAAACACAAATCAGTGCAACTGTTGCTTCGGAATAGTTTGGGTATTACCGTGTGGTCACGTAGGCATAATACATAGAAAAAAAGGCAGTGTGCTCCGTGGTTACTCTCTCAGGTGGGTGTTAGCATATCATAATCTCTTGGACCAATAACGTGAGTTTTCCACATTCGACTTATACGACCGACATTATAAAATACCACAAATTATCCTGTAAAATCAAGTCCCGACTTATCCGCAAGTATATACGGCAAATGTATGTTACATGTGCAGAGACCATATTTCAAGTTTTAAAAAATAAATATAACCTGATGCAAGGGAAAACTCTCTCTGTAGCATTGGACTACACATTGACATTCAAAGACATCCAATGAAGAATGGTAAACATGAACAACAAGTTGCCACAGGTGCTATATGCGTGCTCTCTGTTGTTCAGCGTTACAATGATAGTGTAGGAGCGGATGTAAGTTTGAAAGAATTGGCAGCTATATTCATGCGAATATGAACAGCAAAATCTGCACTTGAAGTAAATGTTGTGTTATACTCTGTCAAAAAGACTGCCATTAAGAGAGCTGGTAATGAAGAGCCCAGGGAGATGCAGATTTCAGTACTCAAAACACTCAAATCAACAAATCTGCCTAATGACACCAGTACAAGTCGCACAGCACCCACCTTTTGACAGCACGTCTAAGAGAATAACTGAAAAAAATTTACATTACTGTTTAATTGGAAATGTAAGCATGACCTGAGAAGGTAAGCCGTAGTATTTTAACTCGTTTTACATCCATAGACCACAATGCTTATCTAAACTCTATTTGCCATTTTTATGTCATATAGTGATGCGATAGTTAAAATTACAGAAAGATATCCTAGCAGACAGAAGCATTCTTAAACATGTAGAGCCCAGTAGCTGTGATGGTCTCTGTGTGTGTCTGTCTTCACTATTGTATAGCTCATTAAAATATGCAAATGAATTATTAAGCTTCAATTACCTTGTGCTACTGAGCTCCTAATGGATACCAGCAATTTAGCTTTTATATTTTCTTTCAGCATTAAGTCTATTGTTCAGTATTTTTTAATTCCCCCGCCCCCCCCCCCAACAACCTGACAGTAGTTTAAAAAGCACAGACTGGAGAAACAGGGGCTAGGTGTTTTAGCAAGAAGTCCTATTTGTGTATAACACAGGAATTGGCCACTGTTCACTACACACTTTTAAATGGGTTGTCTCCAGGCGTTTATCCTCGTTTGAGAATCACATCTGGACCCCGAGACTAGTGGCAACTTAAAACATTTATAACCATTTACTTAATAAAATGTTTATTGATATATGTTGTGGAGCCGACCCGGACACAGACAGGCGGACATGTTGTTAAATACCACCACATGTTTTATTTACAACTATTTACAAATATAATAATGGTCACTTAGACCAAGTCCCGTGCACAAACCCCAATAATCTCAGTCCTGGCCACAAATGCCTTCTTTTTGGGCCGCCTCCACTCCTCTTCTGCCTCGTCCTACTTCCACCCGACTCTAGCCTCGAATGAAGGGAGACGGCCCCTTTTATACATGACCCGGATGAGCTCCAGGTGCTTCCGACACTCCCCCGTTGGCCACGCCCCAGCGTGGCGGAAGTGCCGGCTGTTCTCCCGGCAGCTCTCCGGGTATCGTCCTTATTCTTCCCCTCAGCACTTCCTGGTGTGGCGGAAGTGCTGAGGTAACAGGTCCCCAAGGCATTGGGGCACCTCCTGGCGGTGACCACGGGTCCCTACAGGGTGGGGCTTCCATGCCCTCAACCCGTGGCCCCCAGAGCAACCAGGAAGGCGGCCCCCACGTGATCCAGGGTGGGCCTTGACCCTCTTCCGGTCCCTCACGGCGTCTCGGCCGGGTCGTTGCCCCTGGCATCCCTGACAATGTTTACATCAATGACTTTTGTCTATGAACAAATTGCATGGTTTATTGAATGCCGTTTTGCTTTTAAACATACATTTCTAAAATGTTCATAGAATATGGAACTGTAAATGGTAGTTTTGTTTCACAAAAATCAATGCAATTAAGGTGAACTCTATATAAAGTATACCAGCGTTTGTAAAACTTTACCCTACAAAATCCTTTGGCTGCTTGTTCTCATTCCATATATTTTCTTCACACTTCTCATTCTGGTTTAACAGACTCCCAGGGTAACACAACATGAGCTAGGAATTTAGTCACATATAGTATCTTGTACTGTCTTTGTAAGCTGTTAAAAAATGGATTTTAGCTATTTCAAGCACACAGAAATATGTTAGAACATGAAAGCTGAATTTTAAAGGCCAGTTTATCAGTACATTGCCTTAATCCTAATAAGCAGTAAGAAATCACAGAAAAATCAATAGCTCATATGGAGATTGATTCTATCATTTAATCTAAGTGCTCCTCCAAAAAGTATATCAAGTTTCATTTACAAAGCTTTAGTTAATTAGACTTAGTGAGTAAAACCATGCCCCATAGGAGAAGCAGTTACATACTATGTTTTATTGTCTTTACGGATAAGCAAGGTTACTGTTTTAAAAGGACCATGCAGCTTGCTATTGCTGCTCTATGCAGCGACAAACTTATCTGTACAGACTAAGTGGAAGGACAAGGGAAGTGTTGTCTCAAGTAGAACCCAAAATATTCACATTGAGAAATTATTTATATGAATAGCCATATGAACAATTAGAATCATTAATACATCTTTAAATAAAAAGGATGATGATATTAACTATCTTCATGCTGTGCTTCTCCATGGTTGTCTGATTTATCAGGAAGGCTGGAATTTATTAACATACATTTCATTCTTTGTAGTTTCTTGACAACAGATGCATTATAGAAAAGCCAATTTAAGGGCGTGGTGGTCCTTGCTTAACTGTTCTTGCAACATTTAGTGGAAAACATAGATGCTTAGGCAATTTGTTTAAATTTAGCACTTTCAAGCAGAAAAAGAGGCAGTGCAGATCATTGTGGATGAATAGATGTTGCATTATCAAACTTCATTTGCTGTTAAGACTTGTGGTGAATGTATGCCTCATACAAGTTGGGCTTTAGTTTTTTGTACCCTAATTCTTGTGACAAATAATATTAGGACAAACAATTCTTTGTTAGATGTTCATCACTCATTTTTATAATATAGTCTTAATTGATAAGTTTAGTTTTAAGACTAGAGTAAAAACACAAATTGAAGAAAAAAACGTCACACTTTGTACTGTGAAGAATTAGGTGGATATAATAGAATAAAAGAGGCAGCATCTCCATTATTACACATGCAAATCTGGTTGTTGGGTGATTGCCAGTGCAAAATAAAGATATACAGTAAAATCTTGATTATCCATCAGGGGTCGGGACCAAGGCTGTGATGGATTAGAGAAAAGACAGATAACAGAAGAACTACTTTAAATATTATACACAGCAGATTAGTTTTGTAAATAGTCATATTTATTTACAAAAAAAAAAACATACTAACAAAATATAATATAGTATTAACAAAATGAATTAATTTGTATGATATTGTAATGACCAGTGTAATAAGGAAATACAACCCAGAGGGTCTGGAGTTTTCTACTTTTCACTTGGAGTCTTCATTCCATTAACAAACAGTGCCCTGTCTTATACTCAGTTATCTGGGCTACTGAGAACATCTCCAAAACAATAAAAGAAAGCTTTCCCTACCAATCAGTTTATTTCCAGCCACTCACATTCTGTCTTTTTCTATACTGCAAACACTCCTGACTCCCTACTCAAAACTTCCTTCCACTGCACCTTCCTTTTTCTTACCTCTCCTGTCACTCATCTCCTAAGAGGCACATCCACCCCTCAGAGAACAGAAGCCCTTCAGCAAGTCCTATCACTTACACAGCATTAAGCCCATTCTGTACTCGCACAGCGCATTACAAGCTGCTTGAATAATAATAATAATAATTCTTTGCATTTATAAAACGCTTTTCTCACTACTCAAAGCGCTCAGCAATTGCAGGTTAAGGGGCATAGCTCAAGGGCCCAACAAAACAGAGTCCCTATTGGCATTTACGGGATTCAAACCAGCAACCTTCCGAACACCAGTGCAGATCCCTAACCTCAGAGCCACCACTCTCCGAGTCTTGAATGTCACAATATATTAACAAAACATAATACAACAGTATTTAAAAAGAAAATTACAATACAGAAGAACATTAACATTAATACAGAATAACATTACCGTCAGTGGTTTCCATTTTTGACAAGTTTTAGAATTTTGTCGTCATCACACTTTATACCATTCACTGTTGTTCTTCATACTCAATAAACTGAAGCAATACCTAAAGCGCATTTGCCGTTTCGTAAACATTTAATAATCTCCGTTTTCTGTTACAATTCTAATACCACACGCATGTTTATCAGCCATGACAATGTAGTTTAATTGTAACAATAGAGAAAAGCTACAACGCGCTATTAAAGCTGAAGATATGTAACTGACACTGTTATTTCAAAACGCGTCATGGCAAATGGTGCTAGGAAAGAACACTACCTGCTAGCAAAAGGGAGAGTTGTTCCAATGTGCAGAGCTTGCAGCGTATCGTGCGGCAGTAGCTCTGACAGTTAATAGAAACTAATGGTTAATCGAGTGACGGATAATCAAGGTTTTACTGTAGTCTTGAGAAGGCATTAACCATTTTTATTTTAAGATATATGCTTAGTTTCACTTAAACTACATAAAGCAACTGACACTGAAAAACTTTGCAAGTGTCAGAGTAGATGAACTGGCATCTTGATTGGGGTCGAGATTAATTCCCTACCTATAATGGTAGGATATGGATGGACAGGCACCCCAGCCATGTTGGTTGCTGATACCTTTCCGGTCAAGAGGCCATAATGGAAGGACAGAAGAAGGCTCCTTCCTGGGGCTCATGTACTCCAACAGAGTAGCAGCATCCCTTGGTTGGAACACCTATTTGTAATCTCACAGGACATAGTGGGAGCTATAGTCGTGAGAGGCAACCCTATTGGGGTACTTGGGTGTTGCTGGGGGCTGCAAGGGAACACTGTCCTTACTTTGGAGGACTTGCACCTGGCCCAGAAGTACTTCTAATGTGCAATGTTTTGACCCAGGAAGTACTCCCAGGTCCAGCATAAAAGACACCACTTCATCTGCACCAAGAAGTCAATGTAAGGATGAGGTGGATGACACTCATGGAGGACTTGTGGAAAGAGACGTAAGGTGATCAATTGTGCTTGTTATTATTGTGTTGGACTGATTTAATCTTGTAAAGAAATTATTGTAATATTAAACATCCTTTTATTTGACTTGAAATTGTCTTTGGCTGAGGTGTGTTTGGTGTTCGGCACTCCGGGACAACTCCTGGTGACCACAACTTGCATTGGTTAAGAGGAACTCAAACCACAGTAACATTCTTCTATAAACACAAGTATTACAGTGCAGGAGTACACGTGAGTGCGCATTACACAAAAAAATATACTTTGGAGAAATGGCCCGCACACAGACAGGCAGACATGTTAAAAGTCACCACCACATGTTTATTTTACAATATTTACAAAGTTCAAAATCAGTGCACACAGAAAACCCCAAGTCCCCAAAGTCCTGGCCAAACAACACCTTGCCTTTCTTCGGGCCGCCTCCACTCTCTCTCTGCTTCATCCTTCTTCCACCTGACTCGAACTTTGAATGAAGGGAGACGGCTCCTTTTATGTCATCCCGGACAAGCTCCAGGTGTGTCCCGGCATTCCTCCCTGGACACGCCCCAGTGTGGCGGAAATGCCGGCTGTTCTGCCGGAAGCTCTCCGGGTGTCCCTATTCTTCTTTCCCCCAGCACTTCCTGGTGTGGTGGAAGTGCTGAGGTCCAGGGCCCCCAAAGCAACCAGGATGGCGGCCCCCACTTCTGGTCCTTCAAGGCGTCCCGGCCGGGTCGTCGCCCCTGACATCCCTGACAACTTTTATTGGCTTATTTATTTTGCAATCTTCTCAAAGATGATTTTTAAGTGGTCTAATTCCCATTAATCATTGGTCAAAGAATGAACTTTGCTTGAGCCCGCTATAAGAGCGAACAGCAATATAATGAAATCTTAATGCCTTATCATCTGGTTAGCCAGTAACTTAATCTTTTTAACAAGTTTTTCAGAAGCCTACAATATTCAGGAAATGAAATGCACTTTCTGTGGCACCACTACTGTATGTTGTCATAGACTTTCAATCTACAGCTTAGTGTTTTCTATAAAAATGGTTATGTACTGCTAAACCCCTTTCTTTAGTAAATTTGGAAATGAGACACTTGTATTCAGACTGACCCAGATACATATATTAATGCTTGTTGTTTATAGAATACTTTTAATCATAGGCAAAATGTAATAATACAGTCAGGTTCATACTGTAAGTATTTGTACAGTGACACAGTTTTTATATTTTTGGCTCTGTACACTAGCAGAATGAATTTGAAATAAAGCAGTCATTATGAGATCATAGTGTAGACTTTCACCTTTAATTTAAGAGGTTTACCAAAAATATTGTATGAGCCGTTTAGGAATGACAGCCATTTTTCTGCATAGCACCCCCTCCCCATTTCCAGGGGCTCAAAATTATTTGGACTGGCAAGCTGTTCCATAGCCAGGTGGGAGCTGTTCCCTCATTATTTAATTAAGTATTAGGCAGGTAAAAGGTCTGGAAATAATTCCAAATGTGGAATCTGTATTTGGAAGCTGTCACTATAAACTCTCAATATGAGGTCCAAAGAGTTGTCCATTCAAATATAAACAGTCCATCATTAGGCTGAGAAAACAAAACAAACCCTTTAGAGTGACAGCAGAAACACAGGGAGTAGTTATATCAACCATCTGGAAAATTCTTAAAAAGAAGGAACACACTGGTGAACTCAGCAATACCAGACGGTCTGGAAAACTACAGAAGACAACTGTGTTGGATTATTGCAGAATTCTGTCCTTGGTGAAGAAGAACTCCTTCACAACATGTAGCCAAACCAAGAACACTCTATGGGAGGTAGACCTATCATTGCCAAAGTCTACAATCAAGAGAAAACTTCATGAAAGTAAAGACAGAGGATCTATCACAAGGTGCAAACCACTGGTAAACCTCAAGGACAGGAAGGACAGATTAGACTTTGCCAAAACAATTTTAAAAAGCCTGTCCAATTCTGCAACAATTTCCCTGAACAAATTAAACAAAGATCAATATATACCAGAAGGTTGAAAAGAAAAGAGTATGGGGAAGAGAAGGAATGACTCATGATTCAATGAATACCTCATCATCTGTGAAACATGGTGGAGAAAGTGTTATGGCATGTTCATGCATGGCTAAGAATGGAAGTCTGTCACTAGTGTTTATTGATGATATGACTGCTGGCAGAAGCAGCAGGATGAATTCTAAAATGTACAGGGCTATACTGTCTCCTCAGGGTCAGCTAAATGCTGCAAAACTGATAGGATGATGCTTCACAGTACAGACAGACTATGAGCCAAAGTGCTTTTCAGTGCAAAGTAGTGGAAGATTCTTCAGTGACCAAATCAATCAACTGACCTCAACCCAACTGGACATTCATTTCACTTGCAGAAGACAAAACTAATGGCAGAAACTCCTGAGAAAGCAGAAACTGAAGACAACTGCAGCAAAGGCCTGGCAAAGTATCACTAGGGTGGAAACCCATCACTTACAGATAGCCATGTGTTCCAGACTGCAGGTAGTCATTGGCTGTAAAAGATTTTCAACCAAATAATGAAAATGATCATTATATTTATGATTATGTTAGTCTGTCCAAATACTTTTCAGCCCCTGTTCATGTGTTAAAATGTCAGTCTTCTCTAAACAGTTCATACAATATTTTTGTTAAACCCGGAGAATTAAAGCTGAAAGTCTACACTTCAAACACATAATGATTGCTTTATTTCAAATCCATTGTGGTGGTGTACAAAACCAAATTTATGAAAATTGTGTCACTCTTCAAATACTTACGGACCTGACTGTATATGAACTGATGATTACTCTAGCTATCAAATATTATCCAATGTCAATGCACAGGTTCAAATTTCACTTATATATATGAGGGTGATAGACCAATTCAATGAGGGGTCTTTGCACTTGAATCCAAAAAATGTATAAGCCAAATTTATTTGTTTTTGTCTTTTCCTTCACCACATATCACATACAGAAGTTCCAGTGAATCTTAGAACAACATCTAAAGATCTGCAGCTTTGAAAATAGTGAGCACGGCTCCACTATTAAAAAAGAATCTTGGATTCTACCACATATCAAACAATGTAAAGCAATCCTCAATTTTCAATTCCACCCTTTGCAATAATGCGTTCTCACACTTTAAAATCAAAATTATAAATGTGCCTGTTTAAAAAGGGGGATTAGCCCCAAGGACCAAAGGGGTGATGTGCGGCTATGGCTAGCACAAAGCACGAAGAGAATAACTGACTACATACAGTATACAAGATTAAGAAGAGAAAAACACAATGATGCTTCAAAAGAGAGAAAAACATTATAGTAACAGCCATTGGTTTAGACCCATTACTGGCAGTACTTGGAGATTCTGCAATAACTTTATCAAACAAAATGACATTTTCAATAACCAATTAAATAATATAACATTTTTGTAGACTCTCCTACATAACAATATTTATCTAACATACATACAAGTACCTGCAGCAAACGTGAAAAAGAATTCAAGTGTCAAGTGTTGGTTACAGCTGGTTTTACCATTTGTTGCTCATGTGGTCAGTGCCATCTTAAAACATTTTGCGAGCCACCTTTCAGACGCATTCAAGCTGTATTTTTTTTCTACTTAGTCAGAAGTAACATTTTTTTTTCTTACATGAAAAACACAATTGCATAACCTTTAAAAAAAAAAACAACACAAAAAAGCAGTCAATTCTGCATGCCCACTGTTTTTCATTATAACAGCAGTTACAGCCAACTAGTATATTTGAAACCATTTTGATAAGACAATGGCTACAGACATAAAAACAAAATCAATATTTAACCTATTCTATAAAATAAAAATAATTTAAATTTTGATTGGAGATGAAAAAGGGAACAAGATTGGTTTTTCAGCACACACGCCTTAATGCTTCAGAATAATGCCACTTTTTATCTTCAGTGTCTGTGTTTGAGGTGAGCTTTAGTACTGGAGCAGTTAACTGTTAAAGACTTACTATTGGAAAGGTGTTTCCTGTTGTACTGACTGTGTAAACATTAAAAGACCAGTGAATATGCAGTGCTGTATTTACATTTTGCTGTTTTCTGTGTTGCCTGTCCTTAAAGCCTGAGGGCCTAATATACTAAATGAGAAAAGTACAGAAAAGATGGACAAAAATTTTAAATGCTAAAAGCAAAGAATTTAACAAGAACTGTAAATCAAATTCTTGGCAATAAGAAATAAACCACTGGTTTACTCAAAAACTGACAACAGCCACATTGGCCAAATAAAAAAAAAACTAAAACTATGATGAAAGATTAAAAAGAACTGCAACCAAAATGATTAATAATCTTCATAGGGCCTTCATAGTGCCCTAGAAGAAGATATCACAGAGCACTGCTCTTTGAAGCACAGAATTAAAAAGGTAGAACTATAAGACGCACATCAGTAACAAACACAAAAATACCACATTACAGTTTGCTGAGAACAAAAGGGATGAGCCAGTGGAGCATTGCAACAAAGTATTATAAACAGTTAAGACAAAACAAAAACTACTTCTATTTCTATAAACCTCTACCAAAGCGACATCAAGGCAGTGCCGGTTGAAGACTAGGTGGGGCGAGTGGGGTCCCCTTTACTGCCTTGATCGAGCACCCATTAACTTACAAAAATCCTGCCCTTCGGTATCCGTTGCACAGACGGGGACGCCGCATTCTGCTTGTGTTACATAAACAGCACCTTCGGTGTCCATAGTGCACATTCAGTATTGTTAGTCTTTGAAGATCTGGGTTGCGGAGCGGGGTTCTGGAGCATGTGCTGCTTGAGTTACATAAACAGCGCCTCTCAGTTTCCGGGGCAGATTTTCCTTAACTTCAATACAGCACATCTCGGACAATGGCACCCTAGGTGGCAGCCCATAGTATGTCACTTAATGGATCGATTAGTTCTGTATCAAGGTGAAAGAAATCTGCGGAAGATTCAACACGTATCACTTCACCAGAAATCAACTAGAAATTCAAGGCTTTGGCATCCATTTTCATCCCAACTGACCTACCTATCATTATTATTACCACAGTAGAATGACTTTAGTCATTTACCTATTGACTCATGTACTGCTAACTGAAAATTTTAGTTGTTACAAAGGGGACTGAAGTCAGAACATCCAATCATGTTAAAAAAAATAACTGAAAATGGCAAAAAAGTATTAGTCTATGGCTCACAGTGTGGCTGCCACTGCAATACTTGATTTGCCTCTAATATCTATGCATACTTTTGGAATAGAGCTGCTAGAACACAAAGTGATATCATTCTAAATATCAAGACATGTATTACTTGGCAAAAGTCTTAGGCCACCCAAAAAATAATAACCCTAGTTACCTGGGTGAAAATCAGTATATAACATTAAAAGAAATAAAAATAAATAAGTTTTTAATCTTTTCCCAAAACAGAACAAAACAAGCTTGGTCATAAAGCATCTCCTTGAGGCATCCAAGACATTCTTTATATTTGATTGATTCTACCAACAGCATACCTGATTAAAACTGATAAGGTAGTGAGGAGCTGAAGTGTGCAAGTAGTGAAATTTAACATATAAATGTGTTGGTTGGTAACATTGCTAATACACTGGGGGGGTTCATGGTAAGATTTGAAAATGGCTACGCTAACACATATAGACTGACATAAAATCAAATGGGTCAACAAGGCTAAAGTCACTGGGCACAGCACACCAAACCAGATTTTCCAGGTAGGGTGTTCAAGTTATCATGAAGAAATTGGAAAAACTGATCAAGATGATGATAGAAACACGGTGACCAAAGAATTGCCTCTGATGGACAGCACTTAAAGGTCACTTCCTTAAGGGACAGAAGGAAATCCAGTGAAGTGCTTGATGAGAATCTGGCAGAATCATCTGACACCTAACTACATGTTTTATCTATGCAAGGCAGTGTTAAAAGAAATCACTTTGTAGGAAGTTTCGCAGCTAAAAAAAAAAAACATTTTTGAGGCAAGGCAATGAGCAAAAGAGGCCAAAGCAAGTGAAATACTACAAAGCACTGCATCACAGCCAGTGGATGAAAGACTTTAGAAGTAAGTCCTACTTTGAAATTGAGCTATTTTGGTGTAACAAAATATTTTATTTGAACCTGAGACTGTGTTGAGTGATATTGTGTTGAGGTTTGGGGCTCAGTGGAACCCCCTAGTGATTACACAGTCACTTGTTTTGTTTGCTAGAAATTCAGTGAGTTCCAGCATTAACAGAGTCGAGACACTTTGAATCATGTGAGTAAATCTTTTATTGTGTGATGTTCTTTGTCAACTTAATCTTCTTGTGGATGTGCTTGAAAACCTGAAAGACTAGAAGAAAATAAGAATGGTAAAATCTGTTGCTATGTGTGGGGTCTCTTACATTTTAACATCAGTACAACTTAAAAGAAAATATTCCCATCTGCACTAGGCATTATTAAACAGTTATTTTGGCCACTGGCCACAGATTGTCGGCTGGTGATTTATAACTGCTGATCTTAAACATAAGCACAAGCAGCACACATTTCTAGGAAAAATGTTACAGCTGTACCTTTGTAAAGTTAAAATGGAGCCCACTTTTTATGTTTTTGTTTAACAGTGCAGGTTAAAAATGACAACTTAATAAACATTTAACATATGCTCTGATTTGGATATATTTGTTTAAGACTATTTGATTACTGCAGTGGGCTAGCACCCTGCCCAGGGTTTGTTTCCTGCCTTGTGCCCTGTGTTGGCTGGGATTGGCTCCAGCAGACTCCCGTGACCCTGTAGTTAGGATATAGCGGGTTTGATAATGGAAGGATGGATGGACTATTTGATTAATTGAAAAGATTAAATATGTGACCACAACGTTAACAGCTATTTATTTTTTTTGGTAACAGACATTAAACAAACCATTTGGCTATTCACCCTTAAAAAAAAAAAAGCAAAACCCCCATTTTGTGGGAGCAAATATATAATATTGCATTTATTTTTTGCCTGTCCTGGGGTCACCTAAGCTATCATGCTAAGCTAGGGCACCTTCAAACTCTCTGCTAGATCTGACTGGCTCTGTTTCAGCTGGGACAGTTTTAGTTCCCCTGAGGGGCTTGTGAGCTGTGTATACATTTTAGCTAGCTCTTTCTGCCAGGGCAGGTTTACATTGTGCCCAAACTAGCTCAAACTGTCAATAATCAAATACTGGAAATATCACAAACAACTATGTACAAGATTTAGAATGATTTTAAAAAAGACTGCTCTCAGTCTTGACATGCTGGCTTCTCTTGAGGTTGCTCAGCTGCCTGGGCTGGCTCTGGTTGTCCTGGGGTTAGCTAATTCTGCTAAACAAACAATTAATCACAAAATTAAACAAAACCACAGAGTTTTTCATAAATGGTAACTTCACATTTTTTAAACTCCTGATAGAATTACCCACTTTTTTCCTTTGTTCTTATTCTATAAGGACTTGTTAGTTGGCTATATCTGTTTTATAGTGGTAGGGGCTCCCTTATGTTACTGGACAGATTATTCAGGGTGCTGGTGTATTATTTGGTTTTTCTTGCTTGGCTTATGTACAGTGAACTCTTTAAATTATTTAGCCTGACACTAAATGAGTATCAACAGTCATTAAAATGCCACTGTAACTCAGCCAGCTGGCATATATTGGCACAAGTTTTGCATTATTTGAAGAAAAGCATTATCTCACTGGAAGTCATAGGCTTCTAATTCAAAGTATACCTCCAAAAATAAGACAAATCCCATACTAAATATTGGGTTGTGGTATAGCGGGTCCGCGGATTACAAGAAAAGACCAGCTTTTAAATAAATAATCGGCACACTCGCAGTCTAAACAGGGGGTGTGGTAGTGTTGCCAGAGCCGTTCTCAGACGTGTTGTGGTGCGGGCGTTTCCTCACTTAAGTGCACAGGTGAGGAATCATCTGTATCATAATTAATGCTGGGAGCTGCTAATCGCCGCACCTGTGCCACATCCCCATTATATATAGTAGGAGCGCAAGTGCGGAGGAGGAAAAGAAAAATTAGAAAAACAGATGGAGGTTAAAAAGGAGAAAAGGGAGAAGGCTGGAGAAAGAGCCAGTGCAGGAGGGTGCGAGCAATAAGCAGCTGGGAAGTGAGCCCTAGCGGGATGTTTGGCCGGCATCCAGGGGTAGATGGATTGGGTCACTCCTGTCGAGTTTTGCAGAGGAGCAGATGTGACCATGATCAAGGACAGCTTGCCGCGTAAGGCCGCGAAAGGCAACAGGAGTCGGAGGTCTTGGGAGATGGAATCCCCAGTGCGAGCACCCTGGTCGCTGGGGAACTCGAGTCTTGGTCTGGCGAGAGCCCTATAGAGCCAGGGATTGAAAGGCTGCCAGAACAGACGGAGAAGGACAGCTGCAGGTAGGGCAACTCCTCTGGTACAGGGCCTGGATGGGAGAATCAGGGGAGCCACCACGTAAAGAAGGCACCAGGTTTTGAAATGACTGCTTCCAGCCATTATTGATTTTTAATCTCATTTTTAAATGGAATATTTATTGGGCTTTTAACCTCCACATTTTCACCATGTTTTAAAGGTTTTATTTATTTATTGACTTTTAAAGCACTGCACTTTCTTTTGAACACTGTTTTGGTTTTGACTGTTTTTAAGAAAAGCACTTTGCACCTTCCCCTTGCTTCGTTTGGTGTCCTCATTGTCCAGCTCATCTGGTTACATTACCAATGGTATCGAGTTGAAGAGCTACCAGAAAGGAAGTAGGAGCATTCAGAAGAACCCACATTGTCACAAGAGTATTTCAAACTTTGTGCAGAACTTTGGTCAGCTCAGTTTCATATAACATTCAGAGTGACCTATTAAAGAACTGATGCTTTACTGGTATTTTTATTATTCTCCAGTCCATTTGCATGTTCAATCCCCTTCAAAAAGGTGAAATATCCTTCTCACCTCCAAATGTGACGATATCATTTCAGGAGACATTACTTCTACATGTATACTATGATTGAATCTGAACCAAAATGGTTCCCCTTCAGAAAAAGTTGTGTTTATACTATAATAACATCAACATGCACCTGGTGCTCAACAGCAAGCACAACCTTTAAATTCCATCAAAACAATTCTTGCAACTTCAAATCTTTAATTGAATTCTTTTTTAACAATACCAGAATATTGAAAAAGCATTGTATTAAAAGGACAAAATCTAACATGGGTAAGACTCTCCATGTGCAATGTAATTTGCATAGCTTGTCCCATGTACTTGGGGTAACGGGAGCAATTGTTTGTTGCAGTGATGTACAAGTGACTAATGTCCCCATCCTGTTGTGAAAGATCACAATAGAAATATATAAGTGAGTGTTAACAACAGAGAGTGAATGAATGGCATGCAACAATTCTCTACTTACTGAAATCATTTCAAGCTTTCTCTTTTAACCATAGCAAAACATCTTAGCATGTGAAAGATCTTCAAAACTTAATTTAGTTGCACACACAAGAGAGCAAATTCCAGCCTGTAAGATATGAAATGAAGGAAGTATGGAAGGCCTTGTATCTCAGGGCTCCAAAAATCACTTCTCCACATTTTGCATTTGAATTAATATTGGCATCACCTGCTCCAAATGCACTAATTTTATTAGTCTGAGTTAATGTTGCACGGTACACAAGTACAACATACATAGTTATAAATAAACATAGTTATAAACAAACATAGTTATAAATTTGTCAACTGGGAGAAATGTTTGTTTATCATTTGTATCACTGTTTTAGCACATCCGGAATCTGCCTTTTTTTATTAATGCTAAAAGTTACGCTCGTATTGTAGTGAAGTGGTAGGAAGCAGGCATTCTGTTATCTTCTGACACAACGCGGCATGTAGCAGTACAACTGTGAAGACTGAAAAATAAAGTGGACAGTGGGCTTTTAAATGTGAAAATGGAATGACTGATGAAACGTGGTACTTAACCATGAATAAGATGCCTTTAAGAAAAAAAAAAATGATTTGAGTACTGTTACAGTATAAAGAAAAGCCACTGATACCCAGGCATAGGATCTCATGTCATCCCATCCAAATGAGGACATCTTGTCCAAGATGTACATTATAACAATTATTCACATTGTTATCCTATTTCCTGTTACTTAATGTAAGAAATATCCCAAAACTAGTTTGTACTGTGTAGCGGGTTTAAAATAAGTGTGGCTCATGTCTCGCAATAAAGCTGTTGTGGCATTCAAATGGAAGAAGTACTTTAAGTCTGTAAACTTGTAAATGTCAATTATGTACTGTACATACAACAAAATCAATCAAATAAAATCAATCCTGCTTATTTAAAAGCAATGTTACTTGCATATAAATTGTGTAAAAAAGTACAAAAATACTAAGAAATAAAACCACAATATACTGTATATGAAGCATACCTTATACAGTAATCCCTCCTGGATCGCGGGGGTTGCGTTCCAGACCCCCCCGCGATAGGTGAAAATCCGCGAAGTAGAAACCATATGTTTCTATGGTTATTTTTATATATTTTAAGCCCTTATAAACTCTCCCACACTGTTTATAAATATGCCCCGCAGAGTTATACAGCATAATCCCTTTGCATTCTCTTAGATATTAGGTAAGATTCATTGAAATTATGTATATAAACACACTGTTTATATACAGTAAAACCTAAATATTATTTTAAAGATATTGAGTGTCTCCGATATCACATGTTACAGCCATTACGATAGACAGGCCACCAGCAATAAATACGTACAATGCAAGAAAAATAGAATACAGTAAATGTGTGTACAGTGACACTAAACGTACGTACATGTACTAAGTACTGCAAATAGAAAATTAATTATGGTTACTCACCAACAATGACACGATGACTTGTCCGATAACAATGCGTTTTATTTTACTGCACAACAAAGGAGAGCGTTACAGCCCTTAAAGGAGCCACTTCAGGCGATTGTGTAGCACTGCCGTTGTTCTTCTTATGGCAGTCTTCAATCCAAATCCCTAAAGCAGATTCCATCCAGACTAATACCTTATTACATCCACTTACAACTCGTTTTACACCCTAGTTAAAAGGACACTGCGGCCGTGGATCTTATATTCCTTTCCTACTTTTTAAATAAAAAGAATTGTAGCCTTCAACAAATCCAAAACGTTTACCTTTTCGGCAATCGTTAACATCTTCCGTTTGCGCTTGGGCACGGCCCCTGAAGCAGTAGCAGATCGTTTTGGAGCCATAATGAAGGGCTTGACTATGCACAAAGATAAACACAAAAAGAGCACAAAATTGAACCCTTTACACAGCGAAACACGTTGATGCTGAATGAGCGAGACGAGACTTCCTGGTTCACACTGCATTCAGCACGCAGGAACTTAACTGCGTGCTCTGATTGGTAAGCTTCTCAGTCAGGAGAACTTAACTACGTGCTCTGATTGGTTAGCTTCTCAGTCACCCGCCAATAGCATCCCTTGTATGAAATCAACTGGACAAACCAACTGAGGAAGCATGTACAGGAAGTAAAAAGACACATTGTCCGCAGAACCCGCGAAGCAGCGAAAAATCTGTGTTATATATTTAGTTATGCTTTCATATAAAATCCGCGATAGAGTGAAGCCGCGAAAGTCGAAGCGCGATATAGCGAGGGATTACTGTAAATAAAACCAGCATGGAAAGGGGAATAGCAGATTTGGTCTGTTATTCTTTTGGCACATTCAATTAACATGCAAACAAGGTTATTACCAACATTAAAACATTTTACATTTGAAGCATATATCCAAAAAAGCCTTTAGCTGGATTTCATGTAAAATTAAATCCCAAACAAATAATATAGTATTATTTGCATAAATACTGTCTACTTTAATCTCTACTTTTTAAATAATTGAGTCTAATAAGGAAGATGAGCTACAAGAATTATCATTAAAAAAGGACATAAAAATGTAACCCATCAGAAGTTCTCTGAACCTTAAAGCAACATGCCACTCATGCACCAACATTAGAATTTCCTGTATTTGAGGACTTTCACTTCTCAGCTAGCTTTCAGTTTCAGTACTCCTCCTTCAATCCACTTCACTTCTTGCAATTGACATGAGATTACTTCAGCATATGATCTATTGTTGTATTCCTGGAGCAGCCTCATTTCAAACCTTTCACTATCTCCTTCTACCGTCCTCACAGGAATTCATGGTTCCTCATACATGGTCATTACTGCAGACACTAAGCACTCATCCACACCTCTGAAGAGTATCCCTTTATCCTCATGACTAGTGGACAGAATAACATCACTGTCAACTAAAGGAAGCTGACATAAGGGAGGGTGTCTCATGTAAATGTTTTTTCCTCTAATAGCCCCCTTTAATGTGAGGGGTACTGATATATTAAATAAATATAGAAATAATGAATTTTAAGTGCAGAACTTTTCCAAATAACAACATTTATAAAATACATATCTTATTTTAAACAATATTTTCAAAGAAGTCCTGAATATAGCTCCTCTTACACTAATATTGTAAATTGTGTAATCAAACTCTGTTATCTACATAATATGAGGTGAATGTCAGCAGGTCTGAAGAGGAATTCAACTTCCATTGTCTGTCACTCCATTTTTTTTTAAAATCATGCATTCATTCATTTTTTTGCAAACCTGCTAATTCCAATTTCTGTATGTCACAAAGGCAAGCCTGGCAGAATCGTCCACAAAGCACAGTTGAATTCAGGTCAGTGATTGTGTCGATCACAGGGCAGGTTCACTCATACCACAGCAGTTGAAAGTCACTAATCAGCCTAATGTGTCCATGTTTAGGATGTAGGAGAAAACCAGTGGTGGAAAGGTGGAAAGTAATGAAGTACAATTACTTCATCACTGTACTTAAGTATATTTTTCATGTATCTGTACTTTACTTAAGTAGATTTAGCTGTGAATACTTTGATTTTTACTCCACTACATGTCTTCATGGCGATATATTTCATTTTAAAGTCACACTTGAAAGATTTGTTCTTTTTAAAAGACACTTTTTACTGAATCATGGGAATCGATTAGTCCGAGCTGTACAGAGCACCACAGGTGTGCTAAAATGCATGTGTGATGCCGTCTACCTTTTTTACTTAAAGAACTGGTTTTTCAACTATGAGTCACAAACATGGCTATGATAGGACCCCACATAATTGTGTGGTAAAACTAACAAAGTTTATCCAAGTGTGTACTCTGTATTGAGTGATAAGCAACCCGCTATATATCAAACTGTTTGTGGCAGTGCAATTTGTGAAACAATGCCATTGACGCAACACAAAGAGTTTTGTTTTTCCATCCACCCATCCATTATCCAACCTGCTATATCCTAACTCAGGGTCACAGGGGTCTACTGGAGCCAATCCCAGCCAGCACAGGGCGCAAGGCAGGAACAAACCCCAGGCAGGGCAACAGCCCACCGCAGGGCACACTAAGCACACACTAAAGACAATTTAGGATCACCCATGCACCTAACCTGCATGCTTTTGGACTGTGGGAGGAAACCGGAGCACCCGGAGGAAACCAACACAGACAAGGGGAGAACATGCAAACTCCACGCAGGGAGGACCCGGGAAGTAAACCCAGGTCTCCTTACTGCGAGGCAGCATCGCTACCACTGCTCCACAGTGCCGCCCGAGTTTTTATTTTGCAGCAGTAAAATATAATTCCCAACTCCCATCTCACATTCAGTGAAACAATCAAACTGAGTAGATTGACAGCAAAAACACCTATTAAGGGAGAGAACGGAGGAAACGACAGACCAAACTTGTGAGCAGTATTTAAAATGACAAAATAAAAATAAACAGGACAGATGCGGCACAAACATGTGCTGACCTTCAGGGTTTTGTGAAAGGTTAGTTAATAGAGTGATAGTATATATAGTGCCATGGCAGTGTTTCATGCTAAATGATGTTTCAGTTGTCATGGACAACTGGTCAGTTTATCATTATGCATTTGCCTTTATGGCATACATTATATCTAAACTAGGCTGACCCGCCTTTTAAGGCGACCGATTTTAAGTTGACCACTTCTTAAGGGAATTCAATATGTAGATCAATTTGATATTTTATGCAAACTCATTAATTTGGTTAAATTGCATTTGAGCGGTATTACTTTAATACTCGTAGTTTCTGTTATTTTTGGGATGAAATTTAAACTTTTTTTCTATATTGAGGTCGCCCTTTGAACCCCCCCTGATATTTACTACGCGGTGAGGCATTTGTAGTCCATCAACATTAATTATTTCCAGAGACATAATTTTGTCTATTTTTCCAGTGTATCGCGCACAAAAGCAAGGGAACAATGGGAGCACCAGAACTCTGCTCACATCATGTCGCTTCGTACCGCAAGCTGCAAGTAGTAAGTCTGTGATAAGCGGAATACCGCTACGCTTTCCACTCACGGGTCGGAAGGACAATCCCGACCGCTTTTATATAGTAAGAAAGAAGAAGAAGAAGATATCGCACAGTCTGGAGTAGAAAATCATCTTTTACCTGGAAAAACGAAACTACAAATCCCATCGTGCATTGCAAAATGGACGGGGCGTGTGTGAAACTCCATGCCTGCATAGCACTCACGGGATGGAAGGACAATCCTGACCACTTTTATATAGAAGGATGTGCCAGGGAGATGCAAAGAAGACTTGCTATTAAGTTTAACATGCCTTGCCAAACAGGAATTCCTTCTTGTCACACTATTTTAAAGTAATTCGATAAATATCAGTCTACTGGTATATATTTTTAAGGAATAATTTTGCTTTTCTTTTTTTCAGTTAATTGAACTGTTAAAAGGAAAGAAACCAGACTATTTTAAACTATTTGTATACTCATTAAAAAATGTACTGTTAATGGTGAAGCTCATGTGAAAAACATTATTTTTTTAATGTTGTTTAAGACAAGTTAAATAAGCTGCATTAAATAAGCACTTTTTTTTTTTTTTTACTAATTCATTCCTTAACTGGTGCCATGAGTCAAATGACAAAGTTAAGTGACCTTTCATACTATGCATTCAAGAAAATCATATCTTTGCGCCACAGCCCAAGAAGCTCAGCATTTCCATTGGCAGTGATACACCTCAGAAATCTATTGCTATTTTGAATGATAATAGCTGTTTTAGGTTCAAGCCCCAGGTGTCCTCTGTGTAGGGTATGCATGGTCTCCCCCTGTGCGTAGGAGTTTCTTCCTGGTCCACCGGTTTCTTCCCATAGTCCAAAGACATCCAGGCTAAGTGGACTGGTGATGCTGAATTGCCCTAACTGTATGTGTGTTGTGGTTGTGTGTTTGTGTGGGTACAACCTGTAATGGGATGACATCCTGTTCAGGGATTGTTCCTGCCTTGCACCTTATGGGAGGTGAATTAGGCTTCAGCTGCCCCATGACCCTGCTCTGAATAAACAGATTCAGAATATGGATATACAAATTATTGTTTTAAAATAGGTTAGCCTCCTACTTTTCTCTATTAGTAATATGTGAGAAAATGTGAGAAAATATGTTTGAAAGGAAAACAAGACATTTACTTTTATCATACTGAGATAGTTAATTGTCTCTTTTTGACTCCATTGTCGCTTTCACAATGGTCCTCTTCTGGGGTCCCAGTATGGTGCCACATTAAAAAGTTAAGAAGCTCTGGTTTAGAGGCTTAAAGCACATGAGTGATGGGGAAAGCCTCTTTCATTTAAATATTTAAAGTGCAAGTGAAAGTACCACTCATCTGATTCATGTTTTGCTCTATTTAGAGGTAAATCATCAACAGCAAATGAGAACTGTGCTCATTGTTCTTTTTCTCATTCATCATACAAATATAATACAGTAACAACACAATTAAATAATGATAATAATTCTTAGCGCTTTTCTCACTAGTCAAAACACTTTACATAATGAGTAGGGAGCCACACAACAACCACTAATATGCAGAATCCACTTGGATGATGTGACGGCAGACATTTTGTGTCAACATATTCACCACATATAAGTAATTGGGTGGTAAAGGGGTGATAGAGATAGTTAGCCGGTGCCGAAAGGAAAGGTCCCAGGGTGCCATGTTGGACCCTGGAAACATAGTAGGACCCTCTCTGGGAACGTGCTGCCCTTTCTGGACGTGCCATTCGGACCCACGTGTCCTCGCTAGCGGTGGGGCACTGTGGTCTGCCTCCTCCAGACCGCGAGGGGGCGTCCGTCCTGGTTATGTTGGGGGCCTCGGTTAGAGGGTTTGGAAGCCTAGCCCTGTAGGGACCCGTGGCCACCGCCAGGCGGTGCCCCAGTGCCTATTTATCCCGGGAGCCCGGCACTTCCGCCACACCAGGAAAATCAAATTTCAAATGGTTTTATTTCATTTTATTTTTTAATTAATGCAGCATTCATGCAAGTAGACTTTGAAAATTAAATTGCAAAAGAGAGATTGCATTTTCATTTTATAGTTTTCATTTTCATTTCCTTTCTTGCAGAAAATACATCCCATAGCACATTTATGAGATTGGACCTTTGATGGAAAAATCAAAGAGAGAAATGTAAAATACTCTCTTTTGCCTAAAACTATACTGTACCTTACTGACGTTTGCAAGCATGAACACAGAACTTTGGGACAGTGAGGCAGTGGAGCTAACCACTATGACACTAAGCCTGCCCTCTCTGGGTTTATACATCCATTTATTGAACTAATAATCACATTTCAGAGTTGAAGGGAGATTCTGGGTTTTACAGAGCTTTAAAAAGATACGAAACCTAATGTACAACAAATATGAAAGTGTTTGCAAAATGCTGTTAAATTCATTTCAGATTAAATTACCGCATATATTTACAAATAAGTCGGGTCTTGAAACCTGCAAAATCGATTAGACCCCGACTTATACACCCTTTCAAAAATAAACGCTTAGTTTTTTTTTTTTTTCTAACATCTTCTTGCTTCATCCAATCTCACACCAGTTTCTTAAATGCATCAAGTTTTGTTGCAGCAGCGCTGTTACCAATTTCTTTTGCCACTTCAACAACTTTTAATGTAAAACCAGCTTCATATTTTCTTTTGATCGAATCGTAGATAAGGGATGCTCTTACGATAAATGTGTATGAGGGTGTGAGATACAAAAAACACAAAACAGTGCAAATGTCACTTTGGAATAGTTTGGGTATTACCATATGGTCAGATAGGCACAATACATAGAAAAAAAGGCAGTGTGCTCTGTTGTTACTCTCTCAGATGGGCGTTAGCATAGCATAGTCTCTTGGACCAATAGTGTGAGTTTTCCGCATTCGACCTATACGACCAACATTATAAAATACCGGAAATTTTACGGTAAAATCAAGTCCCGACTTATCCGCCGGAGAACTAAAATGCAGTAGAACATTTTAATCAAGTACACAATGAGAAGCAATGAGATAGCAAGTCAATGATACGCAAGAATTAATGAACAAGGCATGGAGGTCATTAATATCTGCTGATCATCTCTTTCGAACCCCTCTGACTGAATTGGACTGAGCAGGTGTGAGAATGTGATATCATTATATCTCTTTAGAGCACAGTCACCATTCTGTATTCTTTCCAGTTGAATTAAAGAATATCTTCACAAAGGCAGCAAAAATATGTGCTGGACTAGTCGCTAATTTGTAGAATGAATACTCAACAGTTGATAATTTGTTCATGCCTTCTGACTTATTGAAACATGCATGCAACATTAAGCCTAGAAGTGTACATGCTGAATGTAGTAGAGATGTGTTGCCAATAAATAGTGGCCACTTACAGTGGTTACATTTGCTTGATTAAACAACTGACTAAGCATTACACTGGTATATTGGATTGAACAGAAACAGATTCACATTGTCATGAAAAATTAAGATGCCCATAGCAGGTAAGATATAACACTGAGAAAATGTGAAGGTTCCCATCATACACATGACAAAGTATAACTGGTAACAAACAGGTCCAGATATTAACAAAAAGGTAAATTAAATTAAGAAAAACAACCAAACAACAGCTAGAGTCCAATACTTACACTCTATGAGGCTCTAAAATATAGTTTCTTACCTATAAAATGTACAAATATACACACTATTTGTATGTCACATTTTTCAGCAATAAGTGTAGGTAACTCATGCTACTTAGTAGAATGCAAAATAGGACAATGAAAGACATAAAATATATAATGTATTCAAGACATGGGCGGCAGCAAATAAGGGTGGTGAAGGTACAAAACACTCTGCCCAGGATGCTAATTAGACATCTGATTGCCTTTTAGCAAGCAATAATTAAATAAATAATGGGATGATATTGTATAACAAAGTTCCTTAGAAGCCAGACAAATAAAAATTTTGTGAATATTTATAAAGGTTCTTCAGTTGTGTCACAAGTGCAGCTTATGTACTCAAATAACTTAATTGCCCGCCGAGCCAGGGATTGGCATGGTCCACTAATCCTTTCTCTCTTTTTCCCTTTGCAGAGCAGCAGAATGAACTCGATTCCTCAGACATCACTTCCAATTCCTATGATGGCACTTAAGGTTCCCACAATGTCACTTATGGTTCCTGTGCCTCTGGCTCTGCCCCTACCTGTCCACTTACCATATAAATGCCATCTTTGCTCATTGTATTCAGATCCATTTTGAACTCACGTCTGTAAAGACTGTTAATTTTTTGCCATTCATTTCAAGTATATGGAGCGCCTACCCCAATCTTTATCTTTGTGCTTATTTCACAATAGTTAAATATTGTATCTCATAAATAATTGTATGTATTTCATAATCAACATAATTAAGTATGATCACTAAACTTATGTTCATATATAACAATTTATTAAGCCCTGTTTTATCTAAAATTGTTACTACAATCTGGCTCTAATGATGCTAAACATATTACTTAATTTCTTTCAAGTTTTCTCAACACCATTATTTCTGACTGGATGCAATAAATTCTACAGTAGTATCCAGCAATGGCCGTATGATTTGACACCTGCCAGGCAAAGTCCTCAAGCACCAAGTGCACAGACTTATTTTTGGTACGTACATAAAAAAAGAGGTGCTTTAACAGTTACAGATGAGTTAGCCATCCATTAGGTATGAAAATGGAGTTCACAAAGTTTCTGAGTGTGGTGTTAAATGGATATCATTAAACTGTTGCGAGTTTAATTTAGCTAATTGAAACAAATCAATGCATTAATATAAGCAAGTAGGAGGAAACTTAAAACAGAGTAATCTGTCACAGCAAACTGGAGCCAGATGGCAACCCCAGAGCGCAGAAAGCAGGAAATGACTAGGTACTGTATAGTGCTCCACCACACAAGAAAGAGGAAAAAATACACTAGAACTTGCAGATTTGGTATTTGATGATTCACAGTTAAACTTTTAGAAAACGCAAGGGTTACAACATTTATATTTGACAGCAAATTTTAAACATGGACATGAGTAGCCAAGACATTACCTAACTACAGAACAGTCATTGTTGAAGCAATAGAAATGCTGTTATCTAAAATGAACATACTGTATTTATACTTTGACTACTATATAAATCATTTGTAAAAGGTGAGGCCAAGAACGCTATATCCATTATGCTTTTTCCTATCTAGCTGGAATTATGTACACAACTTTTTTGTTAAATAATAATAGCGCAATATACATTTATTTCTTTAATTATCAATTGATTGATTGACTGTGGTGGGCTGGCGCCCTGCCCGGGGTTTGTTCCCGCCTTGCGCCCTGTGCTGGCTGGGATTGGCTCCAGCAGACCCCCATGACCCTGTGTTAGGTTATAGCGGGTTGGACTATGACTGACTGACTGACTGACTTGATTGATTGATTTGCTATATTATTTGACCTGTGAGTCTGTATCCTTATTTTTTAGTTTCTGCTGCTGTATATATCTGAATTACCCCTTGGCATTAATAAAGTTTATCTAGTCTAATCTAGTATGAGAAATACTTTTAACGTTGCAAATTATGAAGCAGGCATACAGATTTTTTATGAACAAGGAAGAATATGTAAATGTAATTTCAAATAAAACTACACTATAGTACATTATTTGGCAATTCTAAACTTATCCTGTGTGTGTAGGTGTGGGTATGTGTGTGAGTGGGCCCTGTCATGGAGCATCACCTTGTTCACGAAGCTGTTTCCTGCCTTGCATCCAGTGCTGCTGCAAAATGCTCTGGCCCACCATGTCTATACATTAGATTAAGCGGGTTTGAGAATACTACAAAACAATACAGTTTCCACTAATTTGGGTATTTTTTACTAGTTTGAATAAGATTAGAAACAAATTGCATGATGTTAAAATGGCATTACACCACACATAATGTGACACCCCCAGTGACTCAGTCATAGCTCTCTTTGATGCCCCACAATAAAATAAAATTGATCCAGTTTTATCAGAACAGGGCCCTACTTGTAGGGATGGGATGCCGTTCAGCAAGAGTTAACAGTCATTCCGTGCTGAAAATGAAGTACAATGCATAGGGTGATTTCAAACAGTGAAAATCATGGATGGCAGCAAGGAATGAAGAAAAATGAGTGTTTTAGATAGAAGAAATGCTTGTTGAAATTTAGACTTGGCACTGACGTCTGAAGTTTCATGTTTGTCATATCACGACAAATAACAGGATGAGACTGTGACTTCTGCAGGCATGCTGCACATTGCTTGACTACCAAAATGAGCCTTTATTGCTGAACTTTTAAGGCACAAAATAGGATTCAGGACCAGAATGAAAAGTCAACAGGGATCATGTAATCAGTTACCCCCAGCAGTTCCAAGATATATATTTTGACACCCTTGGGCAAAGACAGCCAACATCTGCAGTTGTTAAATTTGAGACATGCCCTGACTAGGAGTCTTGTAGCGTGATGCTGGCCTTAATTATTATTTTGTATGGTGCCAGAGACACAGGCTTCTTGAAATATGGAATTGATTTTTTTTTGCACCCAACTTTCAGCCCACAAACACATACCACAAAATGGGTGGGAAAGTACAAAACATTGGGGGAAAAAGATCACCAAGCATGACTTCAAGTTGGTTTAAATTCACACATACAACAAGCTTCAGAGGGTACATTACATATTGCTACAACCACAACAAGAATCTCTAGTCCAAAGATGAGAATGGGCACGTGGGTACATTTATCTGTTGCTACGTTCTTTGCTCTTGAGCTGGGACCACGTGCATTGATTCCAAAAAAAAAGCAAGATGGCAGTACTCTTTGGTGGTACATATTAAAGCACTATGAAAACCAACCAGTGTGCAGCAAGGTGTTATAGCTACTCTTTTTTCATTATATTGTGCTGGACAGCATACATGGGCAAGCTAGAATGGGACAAGGTTCCTTATCTGGATGGGAGGCCGGCCCTTCAAAGGCACAAGAAGGAGGGTGAAGATCATCCTGCGTCAGCCAGGAGATGAAAGTGAAGCAGTGGATACACTAGCATCCTGGCAGGGTTGGACCGAGGAACTATACCTGGCCGGGAGGCCAGTGTAGCAGAAGGACAGGGGGAGACAACTTGGCAGGGTTACATGCTCCCTGACACGCTAGGTTGCAGTGTCTTTGGGTGACGCTACCTGTGCAGACACCCTCAAGGCATGCCGAGAACTGTAGTCCCATACGGCAGCCTTGTCGGGTTCTATGGGGGTGGCCAGGGAGTGCTACAGGGATACATCATCTCTACTTTGTGAGACTTCTGCTCGACTCAGAAGTGCCTCCATCAGGCTATGCACTAGTACCAGCAGTACTTCCAAGATCTAAGATAAAAGAAGCTGCTCAAAATCCTCCAGTCGAGTTGGAGTCAGGTAGAAGAAGGACAAAGCCTGCCTGAAGGAGTGGAAGGAGAGAGAAAAAAAAGAGAAGGAGAAGAACACAGGTGTTCTGTTACTTTCAAAGCCTTTTGTAAGGTAATTTATTGTAATATAACTTGTATTTGAACCTGGGACTTGTGTCGTGGTGGTTGTGTTTGAGATTAGAGGTGCTGCAACTCCCCTTACTAATCACAATATTCAATAGTTATTTATAAACATTAGTCAAATAAATGATAGAGCTATTTCAAAGGACTTGTTTTTGATTTTGCATAGTGGCTAAACAAACTGTTGTGACTGACGTTCAAATTTTTCTATTTCAATGTGTACACTTGAAAAAATTACCTTTTCTTCCAATGTAAAAATCACTAATTAAAAGGCTTTTTCCTAGTACAAGCTAAATATTTCATTTTTTGTAAATAAGTGCATGCCAAAATTATATCTATGTATAAAGGTAACAAAATCAGAGTCTATATGTTCGCAAAGCCATTTAAATCAGTGTCCTACTACTTTCTTGTAGTGCTCATTATGTACTCCTGCAGTAACAAAACAAAATTCAATCTTTTTTTAATCATCCTTCTCAAGAAGTTCAGAATTTATTTGCAATCATCAAAACCAGTTCACTGCCAAAAAACTGCTGCAGACCTCAGAGCACCCTAAAAGAGTCAAATATCTATGAATCAACCCTCCCTTCTGTCAACAACGTAGGATGGCGCTGACATTTTAATGCTGTAAAGGTGTGTTTTATGTCATATTTTGTAACCTTTTTTTACAAGTAGATCAATGATTGAATGTAACTATATATTAATTGCCAACCCAGTGCATTCATTGAAATCAGCTGAAAAAAGAATTTTTCAATGTAATAACATTTCATGCTACAAAATTAGGAAAATACTGGAAAAGTTCCAGGAATGGCATAGTAAAATCATCTTAGTGCACTGCCTTTCCAAGTTATCAAATCTCAGTTCAGCCAAACATGTGCAAGATCCACCACCCACTAACTATGGGCAACATCAGAATCCTCACTGTCCAGCATGTCTGCACTGTACTTACAAATCCAGGCTATTTAAATCTTGCATAAGAAAACAAGAACACATTCGTCTGGTTAGCTAAACGTTTAAAAATCTCAATATATCAACCAGAAACTGCACTGAAAAAAAGAAAGCAGACTTATAAATCTGAAACATCAAAATATTTACCCAGTTTTATCACATTAGTCATCTTGAAAGCCAAATAAAAATCAAGCTCAGAATCTGAAAAAAAAATTCCAGTAAATCCTGTTTTTATGGATTCTTGCCAACTAACTCTAACAGCAAGGTCTCTTTTAATAAAATTATAAGTGTGATTTAGTTATCATTTCTAAGAAATTGAAAACGTTTATACAATGTAATGGTAGGTATTCCAGTGCACTAGCATCTGATATAATCTATCTGGGTCATCACAAAGTGCTGCAATTACTAATTTTACCAAAAACTGAATAATATCCTTATATTCTATTTATTCCACAGAATGCTCTATTTAGGGCAATATTGTCACTGGGGATAGCCAATGTATAAAGTTGAATTTCTTGTTGAACCTGACACACCAAATACAAAACTCTTCAGAATGAGAACTTGATGTACCCTGGTTTACATTAAAAAAAAAGAAAACAGTACTTTGCTAGGGTGGAAAAACAGGTTGGACATAGATGGCAAGCATCAGTCACAACCTGTTCTGAAACTCTGTCTTTTCTTTTCACTCATGCCAAACGTCTTCTGCAAGAAATAACAATATTTTCTTGGGAATATCTGCATTGCCCTTTTCTATGAGTATCGACCATTCAATGTGTTGTGTTTTAGCTATGCATTCTCAAGATAGCCAAATTTGAATAAATTTGTTCTTTTTCAGCTTCCTTCATTCTGGGCCAGTGAAGGATCAGAGCTTCAAAAGTTAACAAATCATGCTGATGAGAGTACATCCTGAATGCCATGCTGGTATTTTAATGGGCAACAGAACACAACCAGCATAGTAATACTAATGAGAATTAACAGAAGGTCTTTGGTCATTGAAGCAGATGTGCACTATCAGTTAAAAGATAACACAAATAGATAGTTTATTGGCAAATGATGATCAAATGACACAGGCAGCGTGTACTGGTCACCAAGACACTGGACTGTAATTCATATCACAAACTTGTTGTGTGACTCCAAGCAAATAACTTCCCCTGCCCATGCCCCAAATGAAAAACAGCATGTGATTCCAAGGCTGTAATTTTAAGTTTGGTTTGAATACTTTCAAAGGTCATGTGAAAAGACAATTTGCCCTCATGAATTAATACAGTATACCAAATAAAAGCAGCCAAATAATTAAATGTAATTTATAAAGAACTAGCCACAGTACCTGTCAAAGACAGGTAATACAATCATTTAAAATTATTTGCTATGTCTTGCCCTACATGTACTATCAGTGCCTTTCCTTGGCATCCTTGTGTGTCTCATGTTTCTCAAACATTTTCCCATAAAACTTACTTCTCAGACTCTGTCATTATTTTCGGGAGACCTTTCTCACCTCCTGTCTGGTTTTAAAACCTTAAGTCTCTGAAGCCGACTTTTTCAGTAGTCCTCCTCATGCATGTCACACTCACACTTCACTGTCACCAAACTGACCAATTCAACTGCTCTGAGGTACTGGTCACACAGACCTTTGTGTTTTATTATATAATAAGCTAAGGGGCTTTGCTCGCCAACATCCAGTTTGCTGAACCGGATATACAATTTAAAGAGATTGTTATTTTCACATGATTCATTTTTTATTTCTTGAAATCTGCCAGTAATAAAGCTGTAGGGAATGAGTTATTTAAAGTGTCTTTCGAGAAGATCACGTCTCAACCCAAGATTTCTTTATTATAATCGAGAGATATCATTCCAATTAGAGCAGGGTTGCAAGGAAGCTAGAACTACTTTATAAACACTAAACAGTTAACATTTAACTAAAGCCATTTTTGTTATTTATAGGTACTGTCATAATCCAAACAAATGAAAAAAGATCACATAATTCTGAGAGCAAATTAAATTAATAAAACTACAATCTAATGTCTTCAGGGTCTCCTATGAACATCAGTGCACACACTTAAATGTATGTGCAATGTTAACTGTTGTCCTTCCACACTTTTTTTCCAAGTCTGTGGGTGCTGCCCAGGTGTATGTTTTAGTCTGGGGACATAGGTTGTGTGTGTTTATGTGGTTTACAAGTCTATGCAGACCCAAATCGTGGGAGGAGTGTGAACAGCTCCAGAAAAGTGTGGTTCATTGGACTGCAACGCTTTAGGTTAGTGTTCACTGACTCATCAATTGTTAATGAATGACATTAAGGTAAGATATTAATGTCAAAAGTATGTTTGCTTTCTGGTGTCAGCGTGAGCTTTCCTTCTACAGTGCATCTTAAAGATACACATGTAGTTTTCTTGGTAATTCCAAACTGGTCCTTTATATTGGATGTTTCTTGGTGTGCCCCGTGATGGACTGGTTCCCCATCCAGACCTGGCATCTGCTTAGACCCCACATTGTGAGATCATGTATGGCCTCTTGTGACTCTTCAACTGAATTAAGCGGACCAAATAATGAATGAATAGGTATACAAATGGCATATTACAGTAATGAACTGATTAATTCATTTTAGGGTCACAGGGGGCTAGAGCTTCTCTCTACAGAACTTGGGTGCAAGGCACAAAACAGTCCTGGGCAGGGCCTACTCAAGCACACAGATGGGCAATTTGGATATTGCCAGCTTTCCGAAGTTTAATGTTTTGAGATATATGGGAGGAAAACATGTGTAGACAAAGGGTGAACATGCAAACTGCATACAGACAACATTAAGGCATAGGCTTCGAATTAGTAGCCTGTACGTCGCTTGTCACAATCACTCATGCCAGACTAAACTAATTATGGGTGACCAATTAATTTAACACACAAGCCTTTAAGATGCGGGTGGAAAACCGGGGTACCTGGAGAAAAATCCACACAAACACAAAAAGAACTTTCTCCAGAGCTGTGAAGCATCAGCATTACCCCCGGATATGTAAGCGTGATCGTTAATAAGTAGAAAAATGTGTCAAAGCCGTCATATGGCATGTATTCTACTCATGGTATTAAATGCAATCTTTGAACTACATCACGCCAGTATACAACCATAATTTTTATATGACTTATCATAAAACAATAAATAAACGTTATTTAAACCAAAATCGGCAATGCAAGATTACTCGTTGTCAGTTAAGCACTGTGCACGTATTTACTGTAAACCGTATTTGTGCCAGAAGTGTGAATACGAGCTCACTTTCAGCTGACAACTAAGGCCGATATAGAGAAGCAAGAGAAACAAAGAAATCGCAGTAAGATACGTGTCGCCGCCTGTTGGCTATGACTTCGTTTAAACACTGAGTATTTAAACTCATTGCATTAGTTTTTCCGCATATTTGTCAGGTCGCAAAACATTTTCATTCATTTACTTAAAAATTATCAAAGAAGCGACACGACAGTGATGAATACGATAAGTAACTGGACATGATGGGCATGGGCACTGGCTAAAGTTATACTTTTTACGACATAACCATCGTGTCTCGTAAACCCTAATAAAATTAGAAATAAAGACTGCAGTAATACAGTACGTCTATTGCTGTCCATCAGAGGCCAAGGAGCAGAGGCGCTGCACTTGTATATGCCCTCAAATCAGACATTGGCACGGTTTAGGAGGCACAAAGATGCCCCCGATAAACATTCGATTGTCCCTCGTGTCAAATATGAGAAAGTGCTTCCAGAATTCGGCTCAAGGAGACTTCCTTCATTCATCGTAAAGGACCCCCCATCAAGTCTCAGAAAATCAAAGTAGCACGTGATGCCCGTCCTTCCTCAAACAAGCAAAGGTGTGTTGTTGCGTCTGCACACTCACATGTCCACAAAGCACGGTGCCATGTTTGTCCTCTTCTAAAAAATAATGCTGATTGTACCTCTGTTAGGCACAACAAAAAAACTCGAGTGTGACTTCATGAGTCACGAACGTCTCTGTCTGCATCCTGTGTCGCCAATTTAAAGACAATAAAAGCACATTCGACAACAGAGGTCTACTTCTCATCCTCACCTCGTTTATTTAGCGCAGCATCTTTGCGTCTGAAAAGCAGACCCCCTTTCTTGGCCATCCACCAGATGAAAAGCAACCCTACGGAGGAAGGGTCTGCATCCGGATCGCTTTAGCTGGACAACCTCTTCGGGTTATCTGCCACGGTCTTTCTCAAGCAAACTCACTTATGAAATGAAATGACAACGCGAGCGAGTTTCTTGCTTTTACCGATAAAGGCATCCAGAGAGACTCACCGTGTCGTCTTGTTTTCTCAGAGCGTATGCAAGCGGGGACAAGGGTGGATGTCAGTGTCAGTCATAGAGATCAGACCCACGCTGCACCATAAACAAGAAAGAAGAGGTCTGAAACGCAAAAGTGAATAGTCGAACGAAGCGAAGTGTCAGCCAGCATCCGGATCTTGAGACTCACTGTGCAAAGTGCATTACTTCCAGTACACACGGGTAGCCCGATTATTCCAATTTTTCATTTCCCTTTCCTCTTTACGTCTTGCAAGTGGCAGGCAGTGCGCATACGTGTGTGTGCGTGCGTCTGCTGCAATGTGCCGGGCAGAAGTAGACAGCGTGCAACCTTCCCGCACGCCGCTTATGTCGGAGCTCGCTGTATATCCGCCTTATCACACTAAATAAGCGCGACTGTGATTCTCAGCGGAATCGCAGGTCCTTTCTTTTTCGCAGCTCCCCCTTTCTCTTTCGGTCGGAACTGGTTGGGCTTCTTTTTCACTTATTAGACGCCTGTTTCTTATCGCCGATTTGCATCTATCTGTTCTGGAGGTGACGAAACCGAACACATTGTCTTTTAATTACACCAAGTTTAACAAAACTTTTACCATCTGATATGATTGTGGACAGATGAAGACACAATCTGTTTTATTGACTTTGCAGTTTTAGGACAAAGCCTTGTTAATTACAAAAATCCATTCATTTACTTTCAGAATTTTCTTTTTTCAAGTCAAGATCCAGAGACGTGTAAGGCAAGGACGAACCTGGGAGAAGATGTCAGCAGTCCATCATGAGGCTTATTCACTCATAACTCAGAATCAGCATTCGGCCCAACCTACAAGTTTCCAGGAGGGCATTTTAGTACTTGGAGAAAACTCACACAGACATGATGAAAACGTGCAAACTCTACTCAGGCAGTGTTCCTTATCAGAACTCCTCACAGGTTTCAGGCAGCTGACATACTGTTAAAAACAGTGCTTATGTAATGGCACTTTATTGGGTGGTACGGTTCCTTTCATTTTAGGAAGGGTTCTTTGTATGTGAAATTGTATCTTTGACCATTGAAAAGGTTCCTAATATGTTGACAATACAGAATATTTAATTTTTAGTAGGCTGCCTAGCAGGATCAAGTAAACCTGAGCTTAACCTGTGCTATTGTATGAAGCAAGAGCCCTTTTAAAATCAGGAATCCATTAGTATTTCACAAATCTGTAATCTATATACATAGGTATTTATGATAAATCCTACTGTCTACCACACTACTTGGTACCTTATTCCATGTGTCCGTGGTTCTCTGTGTATAGAAAAACTTCTTAACGTTCGTATAAAAATTCCCCTTAACAAGTTGAATCTGTTATCATCTATATACATAGGTATTTATGAAACCTTTTTTGGATGTAGATAAACAAAAGTTATTTCTGAATCCTTCATATGTATGGTTCTTTAGCAAACCAAAAATGGTTCCTCTGTGGCATCATTATGAAGGCTTATTCTGGCACCTTTATTTATAAAAGCATTAGAACAATCTAGATAAGAACAGGACATTCAAGACAACAAAGCTCATCAGTCTCATCCACTTAATTCTTCTAAAATAACATCAAGTCTGATTTTGAAATACCCTAAAGTCCTACTGTCTACCACTTGGTACCTTATTCCATGTGTTTGTGATTCTCTGTGTGTAAAAAAACTTCTTAACGTTCATATAAAAATTGCCCTTAACAAGTTGCCAAATGTGTCCCTGTTTTCTTGATTTACTCATTTTAAAGTAACAGTCTGCTATACTAATTTCCTTCATAATTCTGAACACTTCAATCATCTCTGCTCTTAATCTCCTTTTGCTCAGCTCTGTTTACCTTTCCTCATAACTCATCCACCATTGCCCTGGAATCAGCCTAGTCGCACTTCTCTAGATTTATTCTAATGCTGCTATTAAATAGGTTGGATAAACTTTATTAATCTCGTGGGGAAAATCAGATGTATACAGATGTTCTTTTTGTAGCCTGTAGACCTTAACTGCACACAGTACTCCAGATGAGGCCTCACCAGTGCGTTATAATGCTTGAGCATAACCTCCTTGGACTTGTACTCTATCCACCATGCTATATAACCTAACATTCTGCTTGCCTTCTTAATGGATTCAAACACTGTCTGGAAGTTTATAGAGACAAGTTAATATAAAGAATTATTATTAATAAGCCCACTATAATTCCTAAATCCTTCTCATAAGGTGTACTTTCAATTTTCAGACCTCCCATTGTGTATTTAAGCCTCACGTTTTTGCTTCCTACATGTAATACTTTACATTTACTTATATTAAATGCCATCTGCCAGAAATCTGCCCAAGCCTCTATGCTATCCAAGTCTCTCTGTAATGATTCAGCAGATTCTAGAGTATCTTCCAATCCACCAAGCTTGGTATCGTCTACAAAGAGTGTACAACTGGCAAATATTTAAATAATATAAAATACAGCTTATCCTGAATCTATCATGTATTGTAACTGCTATCCAGGTGGTGAATGTAAGGCAGGAACTCACCTTGAAGGGAAAAAGAGCCCATTACTGGGCACACCACTGGACGTGTCGATAAAAGACAGAAGTGGGAGAGCGATTTAAGTAACGCCCTCAGCTTTCAGCTATCCAGTGACCTGAGACGAAGACTGGACTCCTTCGGTACTGTGTGTCTTTGGAGAATCCTTGGGTCCCACTGGTTTGACTTTGTGTTAATTGAGCATCCAGAATGAGGCACATTACCTGCATTGTGAGGGAGCATCAGTTACAGCATTATGGTCATGTGGCACGATTCCCTGAGGGTGATCCGGCTCACAGGATCCTCATTACTACCACAGATACCCACATAACACCTAGGTACAGCAGATAGATGGTAATTTCCAGTAGGTGGGACTAGACTACGACTCTTCTTTGGGGATCTCGAGCTGTTTCGTTGTGAGGTGGCTGCAGGAACGAGCTGTACCGGTTCATGTTCCCCAAATTGACCTGACCGGACGTCAGCACGTCAGCACTTACTCCTATGCAATAACTTTATATCTGTTGAAGCATACTTTTTGTCAACCGGTTTTACTTCTCTTTAGCTAGTTGACATTCCACAGAAGGTATAAAATTCTTACAATTCTATCATATTGTATGCATTCAGGTGGCAGATTTTAAGGCTACATGACACTTTCTGATATCCTTCTACATGTAATATACACACCTGCTTTAGTGGTAGTTTCCAGTTATTTAAAATTCCAAAACAAGTTCAAATGACAGTAGCTTTATACACCATAGTAACCATAACCAAATCAGACCTGACACAAGCATGTGAAATCAAATAACTGTGCTTTAAGTCATGCAGTTGAAGGTGCTCTAAAATGCAATATTTAGCAAATAATGAATACTTCAGTGCTCAAGTCCCATTCCCACCAATCTTATAAACACCTTTATGGACACAAATTTCACATAATTAATTAATAACTCTGGGTGAGATCTTTAAATTTGCAGATTTAAATCGTAATACACAAATGACAGTATATATTCCAAAGAAATCTGACATTAGAGTACATATCTTTGACATCAGATTCCATACAGTTTAAAAGAAAATATTACATGGAAGACATTTATTAGAATAATGAATACTGTTAACAATATACATTTTTTTCTGTGTGGCTTGTAAAAATGTGAACTATATAATACTTATTAATTATTTTTACTCAGGCTATATGTTGATGGTTTAAAGCTGCTTGCACCATTTTAATCTATTCTTTATTTATTACTGCTGCTATCTACATTGAGGAGTCTGTTGCACATTTTCAGGTTTAAAAACACCTCTGTTTTTAAAGCTTTTGTAGGTACCTCAGATTTCCTAAATTAAATATTTATTTCCCATTTGAAGCAGTCTTCCACTTAAAATCTCTCTTGCACATATTAGTCACTTCTTTGGGGTTTTGATCCACCCATTCTAAAATAAATAACCTATATCTATTTATATGATTCATTAAGTCTTGTGGTTTAGTGGCTGTAAAGCTGGATTGTACACCAAAAGTCTGTTGTTTCAGTGCCCAGTGCTGGCTTACTGTGTGCAATCCTCAAGACTTCACTGGAAAAGCTTGTGTTTCAGTAACAGACATATGGAAGCAATTGATCTATGGACATGGAATTCATTAATTACTTTGTGCAGAGTGTGCGAAGGCTGCTAGTAAAATTCCCACTTCCAACTATTTGGTGACCTTAGGCTTTGGTGGCGAGTGTTTTCTTTTTTTAATCTTTTATTTAATTTATTAAAAGCATATAACGTTCCATACAATCAAGTCAAACTTAACAAAACTAAATTCAATTCCACCCCCACCCATGAGAAAGAGAGGAAGGCCAACAGCCAGAGTAAAACTTTAAGAGTAGTTAAGTGGGAAAGAAGTCCTTCTCCCCAATATAAATGCTTATTCTAAATTGAGTAAGTGATTTTGCCTGCAGATGCTAGAATTATCACAGTATAGGAACAGTTCCACTACAGACATGAAATCTGTAAATTTGCTTTTTGCAAGGAGTACGGAGGGCATTAGTAATGACTAAAGGCACTCGACTTCAAACCACAAAATTCCTGGGTCATTCCTCATACTTCAATCACCATGTTACTTAACTGGTTTGTACTTTAGGTGTAAAAATATATAGGTAAATGAGTTTAATGCATATTATGAATGGGAGATATTGTGATTTGTGGAAGAAAAATTAGACTTAGGAATCACATAGTCATTTAGGATAAAGTGTTTTGATACACTAAGTATAAAAGGGTTAATAAATGTCAGAAACCTGTTCAGGCATATCATGAAACCAGATAAAGGTCAACATTGACAAGAATGTATCAGGAGTAAATTGATGTAATACACCAAATGTATGATTATGAGATCAGCAGTTATCCTGTAAACAGTAAAACTGGACAGTTGCCACATAAATGGAGATTTCAAGGGTAATATCTAAACTAAGAGATATTGGAGTACAAGGATATAATTAAGAAAGACTTTTATTTAGGCTGGTTGTTCTCTATGCTAAAGCACCTAATATCTTTTAACCAGTCAGAATAAAATGTATACATTGATTGACATTGTATGTAAATTCAATAGTTAATATAATGAATCTCTATCCTTGGTTTCGATGACCATTTTCATCATGCTGTAACAGAGTACTCTGAGAGATACTCCCCCCTCAGCATGGTGCTGCAGATGTAATAAATTATGTTGATGGACAAGCTTTTCTCCTGCCTAATTACTGACTAGAATGGTTTATCAGATTTGTCTTGTTAGAGGATAAGTTTCTTTCTTTAATTAAGATGTTGATCTCTACCACAGTTTCATCTTGGATAAATGCATCGCCTCAATCTATATATAAAAAAGGCTAAGAATTGTCTGTTTGCCTGTCACACAACAACTCACAAAACACTTGGCTCTTATACTGTGCTTCATGTAATGTGACCCATGAATTGAAATTCACGCTTTGGGTACTTCTCATGGCAAGTGGTGGTGCAGTACTGCATTGCTGACAGTGGAGCACATTGCACAGGCCAAATGATCATTTTCCTCATAACAGCCAGTAATTCACTGCAAGCACAACTGAAAGTTCTTTGCACAGGGAGCAGTGATGAAGCCACATAATATGGCTGACAAGAACAGAACAGTCGTGCGAGCATGTGGCATGTCTCTCAGGAAAAGAGCCACGGCAATATTGGATGGTAATGAAAGGCATTGCAGCAACCTCGGTGGAGTGATCTGGGGTGCTGTGTTTCATGAGAGGTGCATGTAGTACTTTTAATCGAGGACTGGAGATCCACACGTTACCGGTAAATAATAACAGTAATAGTAATAATCATCACCTGGCCAAAGAAACTTCTTAAATTAGATAAAAAATCAAATATGATCCCTCATGCTTTTATAAAGTGTGTGTGTGATTCAATTATAGGGCTATTACATAGCTTCAGAATTAGAGTTCACAAAGAAAATCCACATAGGTGAAAACATGCAATCTCATCAACAGTAACTAAACTAAAGAGCACATCCACTGTATTGAACAAGAATATCTTTCACAAATAGAACACTTTTTATTCAAAAGTACCAAAGATTTAGCAATAAACAAAAATGGTAACTGTAAAACAAGTAGGGATCATTCATTCAGGCAAACATTTGTAATAGGGCAAAACCAGAAACTGTAGTTAAGTTAGCTACATCAGTATAACCTGTAAATCTTAAACACAAAGGGCCGGTTTCCCGTACGGGGATTAAGCCTAGTCGTAGACTAAATGTCATTTTAAACCTGGATTTATTGAAGTAGCTTTCTCACACATGGATTACAATAGTCTCAGACTTGCACTAGTCTTGACTTAAACAATTGGATTTCTAGAAGTAGAATTAGACCTAATCCAGATCTAAATTAAGTCTTAAATTAAACCTGGTCAGAAGCAGGTTTAACCTCAGATTAAAACTGCTTGCCTCAAGGCTCACGTCCACAGTAGCAAAAAATGGATTACCTTGACTATTTCAATGACAGTAAGAGACCACCACCAAGACCAGAAAGAAGGTTGCTAAAAGACAGGAGCAACCCACTAAATGATTTTGATGATTTACATTTTCTTGACCGTTTCCGTATGTCAAAGGAAAATGCAACAGAAATAATTGGTTTGCTGCAGCCCAAGCTTACAGGTGACTTAGTCAGAGGCACCCCTATTTCTCCTTCCTTACAAATATTAATTACCTTAAGGTTTTTGGCATGTGGAACCTACCATCGGGAAACTGGGGATTTGTGTGGAGTAGGTGAATCAACAGTGTGCAAAATAGTACACAAAGTCTGCAGTGCTATATGTGAACTGAAAAAGGATTTCATCAAGTTCCCAAATGCTGCTGAACAGGCCACCTGCAAGGTAGATTTCTATGAATATGGGAACTTCCCTGGAGTCATTGGTTGTATCGATGGCTGCCACATTCCCATCAAGTGTCCCTCTACAGCAGATGCTGAGGAATTCAGAAATCGTAAAAACTGGTTTTCAATAAATGTACAAGAAGTGTGCACTCCCACTATGCAGTTCTCCAATATTGTTGCACGCTGGAAAGGTTCAACTCATGACTCAAGGATTTTCCACAACTCCTCTTTATATACTCAGTTTGAAGCAAGACAACACTCTGGAATTCTACTTGGTGACAGTGGGTATGCGCAGACAAACTTCTTGTTCACCCCTTATCCCCATCCAGTCAGACCAGAGCAACAGCGCTATAACCAAGCTCACATTCTCACCAGAGGGCTAATAGAGCATGTTTGGTGTATGGAAGAATCGTTTCCAGTGTCTCCGAAATACACTGCGGTTTGAACCTAGGAGGTGCTGCATTGTTATTATTGCAACAGCAGTGCTTCATAATTTTCTTAAACGGTGCGGCTGCCCAGACCCTGATATTGAAGATGATGATGACCAACATGTCCCCATCCCTGAGCTAGCCAATGACAGAAATGGACTTGCTTACAGAGATGCTTTTGCTTTGCAGCACTTCTCATAAATGTGCATTGAATGATACATAAATAATTGGCATAGACAGGTAAAAAATTTCAGGAAATTTTTTTTATTTAACTGAGGTTTGGTTCCAAAGACAATTGACACTGCTGCTGCTTCATCTCTCTCTCTTTCATAGACAACTCAAGATGAAGAATTTTCATTTTGACTTCATGTTCTTCTTTTAAATATTTTAATTTACATTCATGGAACTCTATGGCAAGTTTCTCATGAATGGTCATCCTTTTCCCTCTTGACCTGCTACCTGGATTAGAGACTGCTGGATGCTGACTAATGCTACCGCAGGAGACTGGATGCTGCTGCATGTTGGTGCTGGCTGCTGATGGATTCATTTGAGCCTCTTGACTGTTCCCTGCGCCCCCCAAGTCCTGGGTGAAGATCAGGTCATCTTTGTATGGAAGAAAAAATCTAGTATTACATTTGACTTCAACAATAAAGGTCATTACGTCATTTTTGTTACAAGACATGACTTGCATTTAATTACTGTATGTTGGATGGGATAACACATGTTACTGTAAATGAGACATTTCCTATCAAATGAGTCTTTGAAAGATTCCTCACCTGAACTGTCCAAATGGTCATCATCTGGAATACCTTCCAGGGGTTGCTGACTTTCAATAATCCCAGCCAACAAGTCCCCCAACTCCTCTGTGTCTGGTGGAACTGGAAGTCCCCCACCTGTCTTGAAACGCTCTTGACGCGTAGCAGCAGTTGTTTTTTTCAGGTTTATTTTTATGTTTTTCCACAGGACCTTTACAAGATAATATACACTCTGAAGTTGGAGTTCTACATAATAGTTTTCTTTTTACATTTCATTGATGAAAACATTTATGATTTACTGATTTGTAAGAATGGGGCAACAATAAATCATACCTGAACTTGTTGGAGTGTCCGTTTGGTTACTTTTTCATTCGAGTTGAATTCATTCAATATGGAAATCCATGCTTTCTTCTTCTTGTTTTCTGTACCTGAATCATGCTGTTTGTTTTCAATTACAGGATAGTTTGATACAATTTGTTTAAAAAGGGTCTTCTCAAATTCACTGAAGTTTTTTGAGCGTTTTCTTTTGTCTTTATCCATTTTTTGGAATGACTCCTGTTCCACACACTCCTTAAGACTAATGAATTACAAGTATTCCATACCAGGTTTTTATAGCAACCTCTCCTTAGCCACATGTGCATGCCATTAATCTAATCGGGTTTCCAAAAGATGATCTCACTTGTCCTTGATTACCTTAATCTGAGACTCTGTAGTCTAGAACTAGTTAATCCAAATTTAAGCAACATCTCAGAAAGTCAGTTGTTTAGTGTGGATTAATTTAAGTAGAATTAGCCTAGTCCTGGCTTATTTTAAGCCCTTAACGGGAAACTGGGCCAAATTGTGCAAAGAGTCTTGCCTTTATTTCTTTAGTATAATTTGGACAAATGATTTTTGCAATGTAAGCGCAAACCAAATGATCAAACAGTACACAATGGACATAAACACTCTAAAAAATTTATAATAAAAAATCTATATCACCTGTCAGATGGTCTAAAAATGACCTTAGAGCTATAAAGCAGCAGCACCAACCACCGCCCAGTCCCGATGCTTTATTTGACATGCTACGTTAAAAAGCATGGCCTTGGCCAAATTTGCTTATACTTTTCAATTTCTTATTTGATTTATTAAATCTCAATTGCTTGCTTTCTTATTTTATCTACACATTCACAATACATCTGCACAATATATCATCACTATACAGTATAAACAATAAAAGCACCTAAAGTAAAATATTGAAAAGGAAAATTGTTAACTTTGTCCCAGAGAGCATGCTAAGGTTTGATGCGGATGTAATGCTTACCTCTCATATTATATTTGTGCTAACCATTTAACATTCAATTCATGTACAAATAGGAACAGAAATAGTTTAAAGAAGAAAACTTCACAGGTACTTGTATATAAGAACACCATACTCAAACTTTGTATAACTTTTATTGTAACCACAGGCAAAACAAAGCTTGACAAGTGACATTCCCAAATCTTCTGATCCAGTTAAAATGCCAGACAACATCTTTCACAAGCAGCGTTTAGATACATTTTAGACAGTCCAAGTCAAGGGGCATATGTGATGCAAAGTTTTCAGATGATTCAGACCACGCTTTACTCAAATACTATAGATGGAGAGTATACTTTCTGTAGTGCTGAGATGCTGGCTTCTATTCTGGATAGCAAGACTTGAAGGTCTTTTGCCAGGAAGCTCCTTTATATACTTTTTAATGTTAAATGTAAGTTTAATATTTGATAGTACCTATCTGCCTTTAACAAATCTGGCTTTATTTTGCTAAATAATAAAATAAAGTACATTTCTATTTGCAAGATGTATGGCCAGAATCTTAACACTGGTGTTTAGCTAAGAAATTAGTTTCTGTGATGCACATTGAATAAAGTTTTCAGTTTTCTTTGGAAAAACAGAAATGAGTGTATGGTTCAGGCATTTTTGATAGGAGCTTGTCCTTGCTGGCTTTGATGAACGTAGATAACATTAGTGAACTTAATTTTTATTAAATTCTGCTGGATGTGTGTTTTAAGGTTGACTGCTTTGTAGAAAATTAACAGCATCTGAGATTTTAGAGAATTTTAAATGTTTATCTAGCTCATTCTTAGATGATGCCTGGAATGGAGGTATTTATGTACTTCTTATGCAACGGTTTTACCAGGTACAAAAGTATGCCCAGTACCTCTGTGTTAATCAGATACGACATACTGTACATTAATTGTAGTTTTTTATAGGGTGCTATTGAGCCAATGTCCAATGTTGTACAGTTATATGAGACAAAAAAAAATCTTATAGATAGATAGAGATAGATAGATACTTTATTAATCCCAAGGGGAAATTCACATAATCCAGCAGCAGTATACTGATACAAAAACAATATTAAATTAAATAGTAATAAAAATGCATGTAAAAACAGACAATAACTTTGAGTAATGTTAGCATTTACTCCCCCGGGTGGAATTGAAGAGTCACATAGTGTGGGGGGGAAACAATCTCCTCAGTCTGTCAGTGGAGCAAGACAGTGACAAAAGTCTTTCACTGAAGCTACTCCTCTGCCTGGAAATGACACTGTTCAGTGGATTTTCTTTTCCTTTACAGAAGAATTATTGTGGTTGGTATATAAATATGTACTTCCATATTAATCATATTCTACTGTATATGTGTTTTATGTGATAGCTTGCTACTGCTTGGCGTACATTACTTACATTGGATTTTACATCACGCATTTACTCATGTAGAGCAAACCCTGTGTGAGCGAATGCATTATACATGTATGTGCTTTGAAGTGAACGTCACCCTGGAAAAATTCATTTGCATTGAATCACAGTGGCTCCATGTCTCATAACTGCCAAGAGAAGTTATTTGACTTGACTCACCAAATCCACAGTATCTGTCATTCCTATATCTGCCTTTTTTCCTGCCTTCCACTCTATAGCAGAAAATAATAAAAAATAAACAACAAAATTCAAAAATCTACTAACTCGACCTTCTCAAATAGATACCCCATGAGAGACTAATAATGAAACTAAATGTTGGATGGGTTGAGGGCACAGACTAAAGATGGCTGAAAAATTGCTGAGTTAATTGTGTCCATGCTGCCATTTCCCCTGTTATACAGAGTAGACCACCATGATCCCAAAATTAGGATGTGCTTTAGTAAATGGTCCACAAAATTGCCTGAAATGTTTTATCTGGCATCTCCAGACTTGACTGTAAACAGAAACATGTGTGGCATCTATAACCTTAATCAATGAAAAAAATGAACAAATCAGGCTGTTAATTTTATTTATCTAACTTAATTTAATGTAACTTAATCATGTTTGTTGATATTAGCTTCTTCTTGTTTTGTTGAAGAAGAAGAATTCTGTTAGATATATTTACACAAATAAATGGAATAAACAGTGGAATTAAGTTGATTTAACTTAAAATATATGTTTTATGCACATGACTATCCTATATTTGCATAAAGCCCCCACCCCCTTTTGTTGCATCATGGTCCATGGGATTGCCCCACCTTTGCACAGTTGGAAACAATGTTTAAGACATTTAGTAAAGTCATTTTTTACAAATATGGGTTTTGCGTAATTGTGGATAGACAATTTAGGACAGTTTTTTTGTTAATACACTGGCAAATGTGTTTCCCATCAGAAAAGCAACCTTTTCTCTGACTCCTTTATACAAAAGAATGATTAACATTACAATTATACAGAAAGTGTAGTAACACAATATTTTAACTACTTCAGCTGATGTATTGATGTGATGTGATGTGAAGACTAAACTAAGTATCCACTATGAAATATTAAAAGTTAAAATAACAGAATACAATAACACCGTCCGTCAAAGGCGCTGCTATTTTTCTAAGATTATAAATAACAATGCTAGTAATCCCAGAGTCTTATTCTCAACGATTGATCGTCTGCTAAACCCAGGTAACTCAAAGGAATGCCTCCTAAGTACTTCCAGTAAAACCTATGAGGCTTTTGCTGTATTTTTCAACCAAAAAATGAATGATATTAGAAATAACATAGTATATCTCCCCAACACTAAGGATCCTCCTAAACCCCAGCATTCCGTTATAAACAAATTAAACTCTTTCACTAGGACAGATTTACCTGATTTACAAAAAATAATATCTCAATTAAAACCCTCCACCTGCGTCCTTGTCCCAATACCAACAAATTATTTAAAAGAAGTATCAGGTGTGCTAATTGATAATGTTCTTGACATAGTAAATTCGTCATTAGATACGGGGGTCTTCCCAGACTGTCTTAAGACTGCTGTAGTTAAACACCTACTTAAGAAACATAATCTCGACCCAAATTTTAGACCCATCTCTAACCTGCCTTTCTTAAGTAAAATTCTGGAGAACACAGTCATTATGCAGTTAAATGACCACCTCAATAAACATGCTATTCTTGATAAATTTCAGTCAGGTTTTAGAACAAATCACAGCACGGAAACTGCACTCGTTAAAGTAGTAAATGATTTGCGGGTGAATGCAGACAGAGGCCATTTATCTGTTCTCGTCCTCTTAGATCAGAGTGCCGCATTTGACACCATTGATCATAATATTCTTAGAAATCGCCTTAGTCATTGCGTGGGCCTCTCTGGCAGTTTGAATGGTTTGGTTTGGTTTGAATCCTACCTGGCAGGGAGAAAATTCTTTGTTAGTTGTGGTAATTACAACTCAAAGACACATGATATCCGATATGGTGTTCCACAAGGCTCTATCCTGGGTCCGCTGTTATTCTCAATCTACATGCTTCCGTTAGGTCAGATTATCTCAGGGCACAACGTGAGCTACCACAGCTATGCTGACGACACACAGCTGTACTTATCAATAGCACCTGATGACCCCGATTCTCTTGATTCACTAACAGAATGTCTGACTTGTATCTCAGAATGGATGAATAGTAACTTTCTCAAGTTAAATAAAGAGAAAACTGAAATCTTAGTGATTGGCAATAATGGATACAATGAGGCTATTAGAAATAAACTGGATACATTAGGATTAAAAGTCAAGACGGAGGTAAAAAGCTTAGGGGTAATTGTTGACTGTAATCTGAATTTTAAATTGCATATTAATCAGATCACTAGGACAGCATTTTTCACTTAAGAAACATAGCTAAAGTTAGACCTCTTATATCACTGAAAGATTCTGAGAAATTAGTTCACACGTTTGTTTTCAGTCGACTAGATTACTGTAACGGACTCCTCTCAGGACTACCCAAGAAAGACATAAATCGTTTGCAACTAGTGCAGAATGCAGCTGCTAGAATCCTAAGTAGGAAAAGAAAATCTGAGCACATCTCTCCAGTTTTGATGTCACTACACTGGTTACCTGTGTCATTCAGGATTGACTTTAAAATTCTGCTTATGGTTTATAAAGCCTTAAATAATCTCGCCCCATCTTATATATCGGAATGTCTGACACCTTATATTCCAAATCGTAACCTTAGATCCTCAAATGAGTGTCTCCTTAGAATTCCAAGAACAAAACTTAAAAGTGGTGAGGCGGCCTTCTGCTGCTATGCACCTAAAATCTGGAATAGCCTGCCAATAGGAATTCACTGGGCTGATACGGTGGAGCACTTTAAAAAACTGCTGAAAACACATTATTTTAACTTGGCCTTCTCATAATTTCACTATAATCAAAATCCTGATACTCTACATCTCCAACTCATTATAATAACTATTCATGGTGGCTCTAAAATCTGTACTAACCTCTACTCTCTCTTCTGTTTCCTTTTCCGGTGGCTTGCGCCACCACCATCTACTCAAAGCACCGTGATTTTCCAACAATGATGGATAGATTAAAAACCAGAAGTCTGTATGACCATCAACATCAAGTGACTCCGTGAGAACCCAAACTACAAAGAGGACTATTTCATTTATGTTAGGTAGAATGCCCAGAGGGGACTGGGCGGTCCTGTGGCCTGGAACCCCTGCAGATTTTATTTTTCTTCTGTTTTTTTTCTGTGTTTTCTGTCCACCCTGGCCATCGGATCTTACTCCTTTTCTATGTTAACTAATGTTGTCTTATTTTAATTTCTTATTTTGTCTTTTATTTTTTTTTTCTTCAGTATGTAAAGCACTTTGAGCTACTTTTTGTATGAAAATGTGCTATATAAATAAATGTTGTTGATGTTGATATCAGTGCTATAGATGATATAGTGTTATTTGAGTACTAATTGCATCCCACATCTATACTAATAAAAGGCAAAGCCCTCACTGACTGACTGACTGACTGACTGACTCACTCACTCACTGATTCACTGACTCATCACTAATTCTCCAACTTCCCGTGTAGGTAGAATGCTGAAATTTGGCAGGCTCATTCCTTACAGCTTACTTACAAAAGTTGGGCAGGTTTAATTTCAAAATTCTACGTGTAATGGTCATAACTGGAACCTATTTTTCCGTCCATATACTGTAATAAACTGCAGCTCGATGGCCGTGGGAGGCGGAGTTACGCCTCCCACGTAATTTAGTGCCTGCCCATATAAGGCCGTCCATCAGCGGCAATCCAATAGAAACACTGCCGCTAAATATTCACGGGTGAAGGACTGTGCTTATGCAGAGGAAGATGAGATGGTCAGGGTGGTGTTTGGCACAAACTCAGCGAAACTGCGAGAGAAACTTTTAAGTGCCGAGTCTTAGCTAACATTAAATACAGCCATGGACATCGCACGAGATGACACCAGCACAGCTGTGAACCTTCGATGCATGTACACCGAGCGGCTCACATGAAATGACGCAGTGCACAGACAAAAAGCAACAGTTCCAAAGAGTGCTGAACAAAAACTGAATTACACAATTGAGAAGGCAGCAAAAAAATATGAAGCGTCTGATACATACAAGCATATTCATAAGTGCAGCTACTGCGGAAACAAAGCACACGGTGGAAAAAGTCAATATCCCACTAAAGGAAGACAGTGTAAAAAAAAACCCGTGCATGCAGTGTGTCACGTCTCAGATAAAGAAGAAGACGAGCTGTTTATTGATGCAGTAAGAAACAAATCGTTGAATAAAACCTGTTATCTTTACAACGATTGACAAACACGGAATGTAACTTGAACACAACACATTGTACAAATACGAATCTGATTGAAAGAAATAATGATAATCAAATCCTTGATGACAGCAACACTCATAACAGTCACAAAACAATTACTGTATATTGACAATCATGTTACGTTATTTTTAAAATGTTCCCTTTTCTTTTTCATAACTTCTTTAACACACTACTTCTCCGCTGCATAGCGCAGGTATATATATATATATATATATGTATATATATATACCCCGATCTACATACTCTCAAATAGACAAACCACATGCCGTGGTGCAATGGTACAGACTTCGCCTCTAGCTCAGAGGTTCGATTCCCGACAGGGGGTGCACTGAGTATGTACGTGCACTTCCTGATTCATTTTACCCTTGCATCCCCTTGGTTTGAGACATATGAAAAAATATGCAGTTAACGCAGAAAGACAGATCACCAATTGAAGCTTTATGAATAACGGATACAAAGCACGTTCCTAAGACTGATCGGGGGCAAATTTCATTTCAAAAGACTACCCGACGGAAGCCTTGATAAAAGCGTGGTTTTGTGCAAACTGTCCAAATACGAACCTAATTGAAAGAAATTATAATCAAATCCTTGTTGACAGCAACACTCATAACGGTCACAAAACTATTACATTCACAATCATGTTACGTTATTTTTAAAACGTTTCCTTTTCTTAGAACAAGCACAGCTGAGAAGCTTCGATGCATGTACTCCATAACGCGTTAAAAAAAATAACGCATTTAATTACACTTTCAATTCCAAGCAAAGGGGAACTTTTGTCAATGCATGGTATATCGATTACATTGATGCACACATCAGAGCTACAAAAATGTTAGTCGGAATAGAGCGCGTTCCTACGACTGATCGGAGGAAAATTTCATTTCAAAAGACTATCCGACGGAAGCCTTGAAAAAAGCATGGTTTTGTGCACACTGAAAAGCAAGCAAAATTAGATGCATTACAGAAGCGGACTTTGTGGCTCTTACTGGGGATCATTGGACTTCCGTGACCGTTAGTAATTCTAATTACATCTAATTATAAAATGTTCAATGATCACACTGTTTTAGCCTAATGTACAAAATAATTTTGGCTAAGGTTACTCCGAGTTTAAAGGTGAAGCTGGTCAAATTACCTTTTATGTTTCTGCCTTATTTTTTTAAGAAGAAAAATTGCACTTTATGTTGAAATGTTTGTTATTATTATTTAAAGACATTACCATCCTGAAAATGTACTTAAAGTACTTAAAATACCACTTTATTTTTAAGTCTGCCCAATTTTAGCCAGGGATGATATTTTTGTTTCTGTTTTGAATTGAAATGGAGTTTAAAAGCATTTTTTTTTTCAGAAATTAAAAGAGCTTGAGTTTACAATATTCATGTCCATGTCTATTATTTGATTCTGTCGCCCACTAAAACCCTTTTAAATTAAAAAAAACATTTGCGATTTGGGGCAAATTTTCATGTGTGATTACATACGATTAATCAAGATTAATTATTACACAGCCTCTAATTAATTAGATTAATTTTTTTAATCGAGTCCCACCCCTAATATATATATGTAGATTTGTATATATATGTGTGTATATACAGTATATATGCAGATATGTATATGTATATATGTATATATATGTGTGTGTGTGTGTGTATATGTGTATATATATGTATATATATGTATGTGTATATATATATATGTATGTATATATATATATGTATGTATATATATATATGTGTATATATATATATCTGTATATATGTATATATATGTATATATTTGTATATGTGTATTGTGGAAGTTGACCTGGACACAGACAGGCAGACACGTTCATGTCACCCACAAACACGTTTATTTACAATATTTACAAAATATATGGTCACTAAGACCCACAGTCCACAAGTGCACAAACCCCAAAGTTACAGTCCTGGCCTCACAATGCCATTCTTCGGGCCGCCTCCACAGCTCCTCTTGCCTCGTCCTCCTTCCACCCGACTCCAGCCTCGAATGAAGGGAGACGGCCCCTTTTATACAAGTCCCGGATGAGCACCAGGTGTTCCCGGCATTCCTCCCTTGGCCACGCCCCAGCGTGGCGGAAGTGCCGGCTGTCCTCCCGGCTGCTCTCCGGCGCCGCCATAATCTTCCCCAGCACTTCCTGGTTTGGTGGAAGTGCTGGGGTAACAGGTCCCCAAGGCATTGGGGCGCCTCCTGGCGGTGACCACAGGCCCCTACAGGGTAGGTCTTCCATGCCCTGTACCCGTGGCCCCCAAAGCAACCCAGAAGGCAACCCCCACGTGATCCAGGGTGGGTGCAGACCCACATCCGGTCCTTCCTGTCGTCCCGGCCGGGTCATGGCCCCTGGCATCCCTGACAGTATATATATGTATGTATATGTATATATATATGTGTATATAGATGTTTATATGTGTGTGTGTGTATATATATATATATATATATGCCAGCAACACTCATGACAATGACAACACAATTACATTGTCAATCATGTTACGTTATTATTAAAATGTTTCCTTTTCTTTTTCATTACTACTTTAACACACTACTTCTCCTGGCCTTGGCATTTTGCTAGTGCATATATATATATATATATATATATATATATATATATATATATATATATTTATCTTCCTTTCTGAGAATCAAAACCTTCAGCCTGATGAGAATATCTGAAAATTCAAATGGAGAGAATCACCTGTTTTACGGGATAAAGCAAACCTTCTTCCTAACATGTAATACAACTGAGTGAGGGTGAACTGGCTAATAAATTGGTTGTGGCAGTTTTTGTTGTTATTAACAAGATTCACAAGACAACATTGAAAAACAGTTGTAACAACACATTGAATAAAATATCATTATAGCTTTGTGTACTTTAAAACAATTTTGTTTTCTAGGAAGAATAGCCAATTCTACTCCTAGCTGATATTATCTATACTCAATTCAAATGTCTGCCTCTTGTCAATGACAAACATTGATAGTGCTCAACAGCCTCTGTATGCTACCCTTTTTATTGTTGTAAAGAAGTGATGGGAAGAGAGCATCTAAAACCCACAAACATCCTTTTTTAGAGATATTTATCTGTAAAGAAAGTCATTCATTTAATCATCAGTAATAGGCTTGTCACTGTTTTCCTTATCTTGCCTTTATTTCTGTTTGCTGAACAAAATTTCACCTGCATATCAAAGTAAAGTTTTTTATTTTAAATGGAACTGCTGTGTCTGAGAGGCGGAGTTGGGTTGTCAGGAGGATGGACTTAGAATCTGCCATGGATTCCTTTCTTGTTCAATGTTTTGAATATAGTTGACTAATGAACAGAGATGTTAGCTAGTTCTAATGACTTCTTTAAGTCCTTTGCTGTCACTCTAGGGTTCTTCTTTACCACATTGTTGACTTTGCGTTGTGCTCTTGGGGTCATCTTGGCAGGGCGCCCAATTCTAAGCAGAGTAGCCACAATACCAAATTTTCTCCATTTATAGACAACTTGCTTAACAGTAGATTGATGAATATCTAAAATCTTTGAGATGACTTTGTAACCTTTTCCAGCCTTATACAGATTAACAATTCTCGATCGTAGCCCTTCAGACAGCTCTTTTGTGTAAGGCATGATTCCCATCTGGCTATACTTCTTGTCAAAAGCTCAAACAAAAACTTTATAGTGTTTTTTATCAATCAAAGTAATTCTAGGCCACACCTCTGAACTCGTTTCATTAAATGGACTCCAGGTGTGCTAAATTCTGACTGCAATGCGCTTTTGAAAAAGTCATTAGCTTAGGGTTCACTTACCTTTTTCAGCCTTCATTTTCACAGTTTGAATGATTTATTCAATATGGTCAAAAGTTCTCTGATAATCTTTAGTTATAGGAGACTGTGTTTGTTCATTATTGTGACTTACATGCAGATACAATCATGTTTTATATGGGAATTAGATGTAAATATAGATCATTCCTAGGGGTTCACATACTTTTTAATTTGACTGTATTAATGCTATGCTGATTATATGAAGCTGTACCTGTCATTCCATCCAGAGGACTATATGGTATTGACTCAAATCTCTGCATGTCTCACTTACTGTATACTCTAACTCAGATGAAGGAAAACTATCTCCAACTCAACCTGGTAAAGACGGACCTTCTTGTTATCCCATCTCATCTGTCTATTCAGCTCCCCATCTCTTTTCAGCCTGACTCATTATTGCTAACACTAGTCAAGTCTATAAACAGCCTTGGGGTGGCGATTGATGACCAGCTGTCCTTCAGGCTCCATGCTGCTATGGTCTCTTGCAGATTCACTCACAACTCCTAGTTCCTACTCCACGCTTTGGTCTTGTCATGTCTAGACTACTGCAACTCTTAGCTGGCAGGAGTACCAGTATGTGTCACCAAGCCAATGTAGATGATTCAAAATGCAGCAGTACATTTCACTCTTCTTTTCAGATCACTACATTGGCTTTCTGTAGTGGCATATATTAAGTTCAAATCGTTGATGCTTGCCTACAGAGTAGTCAATGGGTCAGCAGCTGAATTATATGGAGACACTTGTGAGATCCTATGCTCTTTCTTGACTATTCAGGTTTGCTGATGAATAGCATCTGCTAATGCCACCTCTGTGTGGCATCAAATCTCAATCCAGACTCTTTTCCAGTTCCTAGGTGGTGAATTGTAAGTTCCTGTCCAACTGATAATAGCTGTTATGATTTATAGCCTAGGAATTGGGACTAGGTTGTATTTTGTTCGAAGCTCTTCATCTGTGGTGATCAATTTTGTAACCGTGTCTTGTAGCCACTGTTCCAAAAGTGTCTTCCAGAATGATGTTTACTCAACTGTGTTGACCTCTTTTGTAAGTCACTTTTGATAAAAGCATCAGGTAAGCAAGTACATATAAATCTTAAGCTTCCTTATTTGTCTCCACACAGGGCAGGCATAACAGCAACATTTCAGAAAGTGCTGTGTGTCACCCTCACTTACAGTGCCCACAGAAAGTCTTCAGCAGTATCTCATAGATTCTCTCCTGCAGTCCAATTTATAAAACTTGCATACATACAAAAAGAGTTTCAAAATGTACTTATGCAGCTTTCCATGCAAATGTCAGGGTTTATAAAAGAAAACTTGATGGAATAAGATATACATATATTTATGGCACCTCTGACCCATCCATATGCAACATTTCAGAGAAACTAGGAAATGACTTCATCTTTGATTAAGGTAGTAAGCAGGCAAACCAGCTAAATGGGAACTCACACGTATAATAAATCATATCGCTGAGCTGTTATTAGAATATGCATAACAAACATATTACACCTCAAAAGTGATAATAATGATGTACAGACACTATTTTAAATCCTATTTAAGATGGTCAGAGCTACATATTTGCACTGAAGAATCTTTTTTGATAGTTTATATAGGCTACCTGTTGTCACTTCTCAGAGAACTGGCCAACAGGTCTGGAATATCTCAACCAAGCTTCACTCCCTCATGCTCATTATGTTGGAAGTTATAAACAACCATCAAGGTGCCATATCCAGTTTTCGTATGGTGTGGATGTATCATAAAGTGGCAATATGCAGCATTGTTCAGTTTACCTAATAATAATAATTCTTAACATTTATATAGCACTTTTTCTCACTACTCAAAGCACTCCCCAGGCAATGAGGAACCCATGCTCTCCTTACTGTGAGTCAGTAACATAATCAGAACACTTTGCTGTACTCATATTGTAATGAGGGCATCTAGTGAGAATGAAGCTGCTTTTATTAAACATAAGCAGTTACATTCCATTAAATAAAAATCTTCTATGAAGCCAAGGTGAGAGTCTAACAAACATCATGTCTTCATGGCCTGGGTCAACCCAGAACTCATTTATTTTGAGGCAAAGTAGCTTTGGCAGACATGATGGTACTATGGTGGTTGGCTTGATGGAAAGGTAAATAGCTGAACCCTCAATTTTTCATATGGGCTGTACTATTCATTATAACAGTATTCATGTCATTACATGTACCTGGTTATAGTGGGCACAAAGGAGATCCCTAAAAACAAGTAAACAAAGGCCCAATACAGAATTCCAAATCCTGGTCAAAACAGAGCAGGGGTTCAAAAACATCAAATTACACAGTCCTAATACAAAATTCAAAAATTGTAGTCTAGATGGACCAGGATTTCAAAAAATCAGAAAGCACACTTTCAAAACTGAGTCCAAGCAGTGAAGTCAAAAACAAAGCCCAGAGTCGAAAATTTGAAAAAGACAAAGCCAAACAATAGCACAGTAACTCACCAAAACACTCTCCACCCCAGCATGTTCATTGAACAGCAAGGAATCATGGTGAGGCTGTTTCTTAAATAGAAGGGAGGGCTTTTCCTAGTGGTGATGGGCAGGTGAGCCTGGCCCTTGTGGGACAACCCAGAAAGCACAAGGAACAAAGACAAATGAACATAAAGAAAAATGTACATAATAAACAAAATAAATCTTATTACAAATAAATGTAATAAAATAGCACCAGCCAGTGGGAATATGCTGACTGAACCGTGACACTCTTGAATGCAGGTGATTGGGTCTCAATGAGTCAGGGGAGCGGCTGCTCTACCAGCCAATGAATTTGTGGTATATCATGACTGCAAATTTACAAAGGTGATTAGCATTGTCCACGTATGATTGTTCAAGGGTGGTAACCAGATGGAGTTCGAGACTTTTCACTTTTACAACATACTTGTGATTTTTTTTTTTGATGTACATATTTTTTAATATTCACATATTTTCATGCTTGAATCCATACAAAGGTTTATAAATGAAACTCCTGGTCACTGAGTCTTCAGTCTGTCTTTATGCAAGTTTTTTTAGGCAGGGGTTGGCAACCTGCAGCTCGCAAGCCACATGTGGCGGTTTGACTGAGCGGTTGCAGCTCTTCCCAGAATGATAGACGCATTCACATTTTCATGTCTTAATATATTATCAATAATACTTTCATAAAGATAAACAATTTATTTATAGGTTAAAATGATTATTTTTCATTACATAATTCTTTAGTTATATGTGAATCAGGTGGTCCTTTGAGTGTCTGTGTTGTGTTTAACCTCTTAACTGCATAATTTATATATTCCTCAAAGTCATTCTGTTCAACAAGATCACATCTTCGGTCAAATCATATGTTCACCAGAGTTTTCTTCATTACCCAAGATTGGATGTACACTTCAAACTTAATTGGGATTCCTAATTCTTTCATATTCTTTTTGTGGTTAATTGTCACCATTCCTTCCCAGGTCTTCATAAATATTATTATAATTTCAACTATTTACATATCATAGCTAGCTGAGTTTGGAGTGGTGAGTATTTGTGCACTGCTCACTCAGCACAGTTATAGTAGTGAAGTGGAGAGTAAAGGGCAGATGACTGCAGAGCCCAATGAACTTTACTCAAGAAAGGAGGTGATGAGGGTGAAGACTATCACTACAGAACTGAACAATGTTGTAATATTAGTTACCTTTGTGCTGTTATGCATCTGAGTGATTTAAAACTTAGACACAAAACTCTATGGGTCTCCTAACATGTCAATGTCAATCTATACTAATAAAAGGCAAAGCCCTCACTGACTGACTCACTCACTCACTCACTCACTCATCACTAATTCTCCAACTACCTGTGTAGGTAGAAGGCTGAAATTTGGCAGGCTCATTCCATACAGCTTACTTACAAAAGCTAAGCAGGTTTCATTTCGAAATTCTACATGTAATGGTCATAACGGTCGACAACGTCCGCCATGTTAAACTTTCTTATTTATGGCCCCATCTTCCTGAAATTCGGTAGGCAGCTTCCCTGCGCTAACCGAAACCAATGTATGTACTTATTTCGGTGGTGTGATGCCACTGTCGGCCGCCATATTGAACTTTCCAACGTCACTAATTTTCCAACTTCCCATGTAGGTAGAAGGCTGAAATTTGGTAGGCACATTCCTTACAGCTTACTTACAAAGGTTAAGCAGGTTTCATTTAGAAATTCTACGCATAATATGTCTTATAATGTGTCTTATGTATTGAATGACTGGGACAGGTTCAAGGTGTGGACTTATGACTGTATAGGAGATAATTATACTACACAGGAGCACTATAAGAGTGAAATGCTTAAGCCCTTCACCTATGGTTCAGCATGTGAGTTGATGGCTGCTGCTGAATTGTTCGGTTGTCGCTTTCAAGTGTACTGAAACGGCCAAATATTTTACACCTTTGGACAACCACCAAACATCTTAGATTCACAGGTAATGATTTCAGTAGTGGACACTTTGATGTTTATGAATGTTTAATCTCTCAAAAGCTGAATGCAAAGTTATCGATGAAACCGGTTGTATGCTTACAATGCTTGACAGATGCCGAATGTCACTTCAACACAACAAGTCCTGCAAATACCAGCGTAATTGAAACAAACCATGAAACTCAAACCGATTATGACAGCATCAATCCAAGCTGTAAGATTTGAGGCAAGGTTGCTTTTTACATGGCCAACTGTATGTTGCATGCTCAAGAGTAAGCTCAGCGCACAGCTTGGTCATATTACAACCGGAGGGCCGAACTGACAATGTGGTATACAACTTTCTTTCTTCTTCTTATACTTTTCTTCTTAATAAAAATTTTAAGGCAGTACTTCGCCGCTGTGAAGCGCAGGTATTCAGCTAGTTTATTTATATAGCACATTTAAAACAACATAGGAATGCTGTGGCCAAACTGCTTTACAATAAAATAAGAAAAAAAACATACAATTAACATAAATAACATAAATAGAAATAAAATAAATGAACATAAATAAAATAAATAATAAATAGAAGTAAGATTACATAATCATAATGAGGAAACCATCAATATTACTGAAGGTCATGGAATGCAAGTGAATAGAAATGAGTCTTTAATCTTGTTTTGAACAGTTCAATTGTAGATGACTCCTTTATGTAATGAGGTAAAGAGATCCACAAACGAGGAGCAGCAGCTGTAAATGCTCTGCCCCCCTTAGTTTTACACTTGGTACGAGGGACAACAAGAGACAACTGACCAGAAGATCTAAACACTCTAGATAGCTAGAAAGCACACAATTCAGATAAATAGGCAGGAGCAAGCTCATGTAAATATTTAAAAACTAGAAACAAAATTTTAAAATGAATTTGAAAACTGACAGGCAGCCAGTGTAAAGAAGCTAATATTGGAGAAACAGAATCAGACTTTCTTGCCCCAACTAAAACACAAGCTGCAACATAAAGTGAGCAGAAGCATTCTGGACCAACTGTAACCTGCATATTAGGGATTTGCTAATCCCAGAATACAGCAAGTTTCATTAATCAAGGCGAGAAAAGATAAAGGCATGAGTAGCTTTCTCAAGATCCCTTGAAGATTAAAAAGGCTTGATTTTACCTAATAGACGAAGCTGTAAAAAGCAACTCTTGACTACAGAATTAACTTGTTTCTCAAAAGAGAGGTTACTGTCAAAAATAACACCAAGATTGTGGACTTGAGGTTTGTATAAGACAGAGAAAGAGCCTGAGAAATCCAAGAACAATTTGGGCTTTAGCTTATAGACCCACTATAAGCACCTCTGTTTTATTTTGATTCAGATCAAGAAAATTATTAGCCATCCAGGATCTTACTTCAAAAAGACAGTTGTGCAGTTGTTTCATTGCAGAGTTGCAGACGGGAATATAAACCTGTGTATCATCAGTATAGCAGTGAAAAGAAATGTTAAATTTCCTAAAAATAGCTCCAATAGGGAGAAGGTATATAGAGAATAAAATAGAACCCAAAATGGTTTCCTGAGGAACACCACATTTAAGAGGAGCAGTAGACGAAAAAGAGGAATTTAAAGTCACTGAAAAGTATCTACCAATTAGATATGACCTGAACCAATTAACACTAGAATTACCAGAGCCTACGAAAAAACGTATAAATCCGTCCCACCTTAAATCGCTTCTTAAAATCGTTCACAGCTCTCCACCAGCGTCTTTTGTCATCTAAATGTGCTGATAAAAATCAGGCTGCAAGCAGCCAGCTATTCCATCCCCCCACCGACTTAGAACGTGCACAAACTTCTCCCAGCTCATGCCTTGATTGATTTTCTGGGAGTGAAGTGGAGTTTTAGAGTGGAAATAATAGATTGTTGTTTGGAACACACGCATTTCATGTCTGTTCCGTTTCTACAGCAATCTGTGTAACCACATTGTTAAAACAGAAACGTTTTTTATATTCTGTTTTCACTTTACATGCTTCCACTGGGATCTCTCATTAGGAAACATAATGTTAATTTTCACTCGTATGCAGATGACACCCAGTTATACCTTTCATTTAAATCAAATGAAGTTTCTCCGATGTTGACTTTAATAAGTTGTGTTAGTGAATTAAAGGAATGGATGAATGAGAACTACTTGTCTTTAAATACAGATAAAACAGAGATGTTAATTGTTGGAGGGAATGACGCTGATCACAGCAATATTTTGTCGTCATTTAACTCAGTTGGAATCCCAATTAATTTTACTGAATCAGCCCGCAATCTAGGAGTTATCTTTGACTCTAGCATGTCATTTAAAGCGCATATTACAAAGTCGTCCAAAACATGTTTTTTCCATCTTAAAATGTTAGGAAATTAAGGCGCTTTCTAAATAAACAGGATTGTGAGAAATTAATTCATGCATTTATCTCTAGTAGGATTGACTACTGCAATGCGGTGTTCACTGGCTGTTCAAACTGTTCTCTATACAGCCTCCAGTTAATCCAAAATGCCGCTGCAAGAATTATTACAAGAACAAGAAAATATAAACACATAACCCCAGTTCTTAAATCTTTACACTGGCTCCCAGTTAAGTTTAGGGCAGATTTCAAAATCCTCCTTTTAACATATAAAGCATTAAATGGCCAAGGTCCGGCTTACTTGTCTGAACTTATCATGACTTACAAACCTGAGCACATTAAGATCTCAAGATGCCGGTCTGCTTAGGATTCCAAGGATTAATAAAATAACAGTGGGAGGTCGAGCTTTTAGTTACAGGGCCCCTAAACTGTGGAATGGTCTTCCTGCTTCCATAAGAGATGCCCCTTCAGTCTCAGCCTTTAAATCCCGGCTGAAGACTCACTACTTCAGTTTAGCATATCCTGACTAGAGCTGCTGATTAACTGTACATACTGCATCTCTGTTGTCATTAGCACTATAACATAAGTAACATGATAATTATATTTGAATACTAACCCTCACCTATTCTGTTTCTTTTCGGTACCCAAATGTGGCAATTGGTGCCACGGCCCACCTGCCAAGTTGTTTGCCTGCCTATGGTAAAGTCATCCCTGATGGAGGATCACAGGAATCATGAGAAAGAGGGGTCCTTTCATCGGAGCAACATTTCAGCCGTGGCATGGCCAAATGGGGAGGCAGCTACTGTAGATGGATGAGGTCTCCAGGACTCTAAAAATATCCAAACCTAATTATGTCATATCATCTACTGTTAAACCGTACTTCTAAAATTTTTATTATTATGCTGTCTTAAGGAATTGTTCTGTTCTGTATATTGTATTGTATTGACCCCCTACTTTTGACACCCACTGCACGCCCAACCTACCTGGAAAGGGGTCTCTCTTTGAACTGCCTTTCCCAAGGTTTCTTCCATTTTCCTTACAAGGTTTTATTGGGAGTTTTTCCTTGTCTTCTCAGAGAGTCAAGGCTGGGGGGCTGTCAAAAGGCAGGGCCTGTTAAAGCCCATTGCGGCACTTCCTGTGTGATTTTGGGCTATACAAAAATAAACTGTATTGTATTGTATTGTATTGTATTCTAGTAGTAGATGACAAAATGTAGGCAGAAACTATATAATGTATGAAGCCTGAAGTATCAAATACTTTTACAAAAGGTACAAATCTAACACAACAATTGCGCTCTCTTACTTCCTAAAGCCTAAAGTCACAAGTAGTGTGCAGAAGGCATGCTCAAAAATGTGTGTAATGCCACAAAAAGTGCCTGCTGACACTTTAGTATGCAAGAAATGGTATGTGCATTCTTGCTCTGACGTAGAAGGGAGCTGAGTTTACCTCTGTTACAGCGCGTCTATGTGAAAACAGCAGTGTCAGATGCGGGGGTGGGGTGTGTTTGGGCTTGTGAATGTGGCTGAGATAATAAAACTGACTAAAAAAAAAAAACAAAGCTAACCTTTACAAGTATCATAAATTACACCGGCTGTTACAGACTGAAATCAAATGTATGTTTTTATTCTAAAATAGTAAGACTGAGAGCAGTTTAATTCTCAAATCAGAGTGGTGCAGGATCAAACTCGCGACCTTTTGATTCCCAGTCGGCAGCTGATTCTATTGCGTTACGGAGGCAGTCATAATAAATGGGTGTCAATGTCGCATGTTAAGGCGGCTTTTTGTTTCTGCAGTTATATTTTTGAATAAAAACGCAATTGTTGTGTTAGATTTGTACCTTTTGTGAAAGTATTTATTTGATACTTCAGGCTTCATACATTATATAGTTTATGCCTACATTTTGTCATCTACTACTAGAATATAAAAACAATGTGTTTACACAGATTACTGTAGAAACGGAGCAGACATGAAATGCGTGTGTTCCAAACAATGATCTATTATTTCCACTCTAAAACTCCACTTCACTCCCAGAACATCAATCAAGGCATGAGCTGGGAGAAGTTTGTGCACGTTCTAAGTCGGTGGGGGGATGGAATAGCCGGCATCTTGCAGCCTGATTTTATCAGCACATTTAGATGACAAAAGACGCTGGTGGAAAGCTGTGAACGATTTTAAGAAGCAATTTAAGGAGGGACGGATTTACGAGTTTTTTCATAGGCTCTGGTAATTCTAGTGTTAAGAGCAGCCCCTTGGAAAAAGTGCACTTGAATAAAAGTGCACTTTTGTTATACTTTTACACCAATATATGTTCCTGTGTTTGAACGACACGGGCAGATGGGGAGTGTCTGATGATTGCATATAGCGCCGAAGTTACTGGTCTTTACCATTCTTTCCTCTGCATGTCCTGGAGTACAAAAGAAACAGCATACAGCAACATGCGGGGACTGGCAGGAACACTCAATAAAACCGAATAAAAAGAAAATCAAGTGATGGTGAGATACGAAGAAGGCAGCTTCGCCAGCGTTTGTGTGTCAGAACCCGGTTTGGGTGTTTGGCGTTAGTATGCATCGTGGTACACTGCAGAGCTATAGCGCGTGTTTAGTGAAAACAGCCATGTCAGATGGGGTTGTATGGATTGATTCTGAACGCGACTGAGAGAATGAAAAGTGAATAAAAAAAAAAAAGCTAACCTTTACAAGGATCATACATTGCACCGGCTGTTACAGACTGAAATCAAATGTATGCTTTTATTCTAAAACAGTAAGAATAAGAGCAGTTTACTTCTCAAACGGAGGGGCAGGATCGAACTTCGTGACATCTTGATTCCCAAGCGGGGGCTGAGTCTATTGAACCACGGAGGCAGTTACAGTAAACTGGTGTCAATGTCGCATGTTAAGGCGGCTTTTTGTTTCTGCAGTTATATTTTTGAATAAAAGCGTAATTGTGTTATTCTTGTGAAAATGTTTCTTTGCTATTTGGACTTCAGGCTTCATACATTATATAGTTTATGCCTACATTTTGTCATCTACTACTAGAATATAAAATAACGTTTCTGTTTTAACAAGGTGTTGACACAGATTACTGTAGAAACGGAACAGACATGAAATGCGTGTGTTCCAAACAACGATCTGTTATTTCCACTCTAAAACTCCACTTCACTCCCAGATACTCAATCAAGGCATGAGCTGAGAGAAGTTCGTGCTCGTTCTAAATTGGTGGGGTGATGGAATAGTCGGCTGCTCCGAGCTTCTCTTTATCAGTACATTTAGAAGACAAAGGGCGCTGGCGGAGAGGTGTGAAGGGATTTAAGAAGCAGTTTAGGTGGGACGGAATTACGAGTTTTTTCGTAGGCTCTGGTAATTCTAGTGTTAAGCCCAACAAGATGTCAAGCCACAAAAGCAATATTTCGTGGTCAATAGTGTCAAAGGCAGCAGACAGGTCCAGGAGGACAAGGACTGCAGCGCCACCTGAGTCAGTAATAATAGAGATATCATTGAATACTTTCAGGAGGGCCGTCTCAACACCATGATAACACCTAAAGCCAGATTGGTAGATCTCAAATAAATTATTGGAGTTAAGGTGATCAACCAATTGATATAAATAATTCTTTCTAATATTTTAGCCAGAAATGGCAATTAGGAAATCGGGTGAAAAATGGTTTAAGGGTATCAATAATACGTTTTAACTGTGAAAGTGAAACAAGATCAAAAGATTCCAAGACAATGCCATGATTAACAGTAGGACGTTCATAGCCAGTTGGAACAATACCAAAGCGGATTGTATCAATTTTACTGACAAAGAATGAAAGAAACTGCTCACATGAAAGAACAGTACTATTTAATCCCATCACAAAATGAGGGTGAATGGCTGCATAAATTGAATTAAATAAGACCTCAGGATTCTTAGAGTGACGGGATACTAAATCAGCGAAAAAATCATGTTTAGCTTTCTTAACTGCAACCTGGAAGTTGAATAGAGAAGTCCTAAAAGTCTGTTTAGAAACAATCAGTCCATCTTTTTTTTCAACGCCGTTCTGCAGTTCGTCAGGCGCAGCATAACAGTTACGTTGTTTCATTTAGCCAGGGAGCAGGTCTTCTCTTATTACAGAGTATCTTGAGCAGAGCAATTGAGTCTAAAACCATTTTACAAGAAGAATTAAATTCTAAAACAAAATCATCAATACCATCATATTGGACGTGCACATCAAGACTAGAGAATATGGTTTTAAAATCGGATATAATAGAAGAATTTAAAAAGCGAGAACAGTGTGGAGCACAACTAGTTGTAGGAACATCAACAGTAATATCAACAGTAATAGTCTAATTTGCAGTGAAAAGTTATTCAATAACATAAACCATACCTTTTTAACAAATTGTGATGCATTTGCAAACAAAAATTCATTTGGAGAAGAAAGAAAAAAAGCGATAACAGAATTAAAGCAAAATATGCAACAATCAGCAAGTTTTGCTGTTTCACGTTAGATTGCAAAGCACAGAAATCCTTTCCTATATGGAGAATATGTAAAAAAAAGAGTTTTAAGTTTGGCCAAACATCTCTACTCTTATGTCAAAAATAAGGAAGATATTATTAAAAAATTAAAGACACTCCCTTATCCGCAAAATACAATTAATGACAGAATCATTAAGATGGGTAAGAATGTGACAGATCAACAGATTAATGATATATAATCAGTATCTGTATTTTCTTTGGCATGTGATGTGTTGTGACGTGAAGGAAATCACACAAATTAGTCTTCTGGGAAGGTATGTTTCCATGTAAAGGTCTTCATGAAGAATTACTGACTTTGATACCTCTTAAAGGACAAACTGAAGGTGAAGATATCTCTGAAGCAATTTTGGAATTTTTGACTGTTAATGAAATTGACATCAATAAATTGGTATCTGTCACTACAGATGGAGCACCCAGTAATGACGGGTAAAAATAAAGGCTTTGTTACCCTCTTCAAACAAAACTACTTTTGTTTGCAGAAGACTTGAAAAGTGGAAATCTGTTTCTTTTCCAAAATTTAAAAAAACATCTGGCAACTACTAGAAGTGTCTTTGGTAGCAAGTTCTTTCTAGCAACTATTACAAAATTTCATGGTTCATTTACTGGTCTCTTCAAAGATTTCAGAGATGAAAGTCTACTCTTTCTTTCTTGACAAAACCACTTGTGGCAAATGCCAACTGAATAAATTCTTCGCTGTTTCCAAAAGTTGACAGAGCTCAGTTTGAACTACAACTAACAGATTTGAAAAGCAAACATTTGTGGATCTAGAAAACCTGGAAAGAAATAAATGTGACTTAAGCCATGAATTACAAATGGATAGAACATTCCAACTGTTGAAAGGAGGACCAACTGATTTTTGAAATGTGGATCAGCCTTCCAGACTATTATTGTCAAATCAAAATAGTAGTGTTTGGAGTTTTGGGCCCACTTATTCTTATGAGGAGATGTTCTCCAACATGAATTATAACAAATACAAGCCTAAAAAGTCAGCTTAATGAAGTAAGCTTAGTATTATGTTTAAAATGGAAGACTTTGAACTACTCACCGAACGTGAAACAACTCTGTGGATATGCAGTGTAAGAAGTCTCATTAAATTGTTTTTGTTTATTCCCTATAAGTACTTGAAGTTTTGTTTTATGTTAAATGCATAGATACCCATGTCACATTAAAAAAATCATATCTCAAAACCCACTTCTCTAGAAACAGCGGCTCTTTGTAAATCTGGGTCAAACATTTAGAATAAAATGGCTCTTTGCTTTAAAAAGTTTGCCAACCCTTGTCCGGCTTTCTGGAGATTCTTTTCCACACATTAGTGTTTAGAAGTGTCTATAACTATAACTATGCACATAATTACCATGTATCATTCATTAAATAGTTCCATGAAACATTCTGTGCATTCACATTAGAATATATCCTGTAAAATTACATAACAATTGTTACATACAAAAATGGTTAGGGTACCAGCTGGCAATCTCTGTTTAATATGGATGAATTCAAAATGGAAAAAGGCATTCATGGGTGCACAATGGCTGAAATCAGCTGGTCCTCCTCCAGGTCTTGTCATTTATACCGAATGCCCTACTCTGTGTCTTCGAGATTTTTATATCTCTGTTCTGGAAGGGGCGAGGCTTTCTTGCGAAACCGGAAACTGAGTCACTCATCATTCGTCTGGTGAGGTTCTGAACTAAGGCAAAGGAGATGAAGTGTCTCTTCTTGGTGTAGTATCACCTACTGTACCTTATTAGAGCTTTGGAAAAGTCCCCGAAGCACACATACTTCACACCTTTTATCATATATTTGTTGATGCTCTATCCAGATCTGAAATATTTTATTATTTTATTGAAATAAATTTTTTTTTTTTGTTTTTACAATCTGCATGGAGTGTTTGCTGCTTCCTAATTAGTTAACTTTTTTCACTGCATGGTAACCACGCAGCATCAGAATGCTTTCTTTTCCTCTGAAATGTTTCCTTTGAAAGTGCAAGCTTCTAAGTTCTGCTTAAAAGACACTTGTGCTAATCACACATCATCAGCATGAATGATTTCTTTGGGAATGAACTGCACAACTCAAGTAATATAAAAAAAAATGGTGGTAACAACTTTATATGTTTGTAAAATAATGATTTATTGTTTCACAATTTTGTATTTTTGTAAAATAAAGTTCAATTAATTGTCTTGACTTAGGTAAACATTTGAATGCACTATTTGCACATACTGCTCATCATATTGAAAATCCCGGTTAAGTTTAGGGCAGATTTCAAAATCCTTCTTTTAACATATAAAGCCTTAAATGGCCAAGGTCCGGCTTACTTGTCTGAACTTATCATGACTTACAAACCTGAGCGCACATTAAAGTCTCAAGATGCTAGTCTGCTTATGATTTCAAGAATTAATAAAATAACAGTGGGAGGCCAAGCTTTAGTTACAGGGCCTCTAAACTGTGGAATGGTTTGTCTGCATGCCTTCGGTCTAGGCTTTCAAATGAATAATAATAATAATACATTTTATTTATATAGCTCCTTTCCCATGCTCAAGGCGCTGAAAACTCAGTACTTCAGTTTAGCATGTCCTGACTAGAGCTGCTGATTAACTGTACAGACTGCATCTCTGCTGTTGGTCATTAGCACTAAAACATAAATAGTTATAATTTGTTACTAACCCTAACCTATTCTGTTTCTCTTCTTGGTACTCAAATGTAGCACTTGGTGCCAAGTCCCACCTGCCAAGTTGTTTTGCCTGCCTAAAGTAAAGTCATCCCTGATGGAGGATCGCAGGAATCATGGGGTAGAGGGGTGCTTCCATTGGATTGGCTGGCCCAGCCTGTCTCAGCTGTGGAATGGCCAAATGGGGGAGGCAGCTTGATGGCTGAGGTCTCCAGGACTCTAAACAAATCCAAATCATATTATGTGATATCATCTACTGTTAAATTATGCTCTATATTTTTATTTTTATACTGAATTGACGATTAGTTGTATTCTGTTCTGTGTATTGTATTGTATTGTATTGATCCCCTTCTTTTTGACACCCACTGCATGCCCAACCTACCTAGAAAGGGGTCTCTCTTTGAACTGCCTTTCCCAAGGTTTTTTTCCCTACAAGGGGTTTTTTGGGAGTTTTTCCTTTTCGTCCTAGAGAGTCAAGGCTGGGGGGCTTTCAAGAGGCAGGGCCTGTTAAAGCCCATTGCAGCATTTCTTGTGTGATTTTAGGCTACACAAAAATAAATTGTATTGTTTGTACCAGTCATCAGTCACAGCATTTATAGCAATACTGAAAAACCATTATGTTCTCATTAAATGCTATAGTTAGAAAGATGTTATGCTGTGATATTTTTAAAAATATTTTATCATTTTTTGTAATTGTCTGTTATTGAGTCTTTTCCATTGTTGTCCTCTCCTTGATGTCCTTGTCACTGCCAGTTTGCTACCTGTCAAAGTGGCATACCCGAGTGTGTAACAGACATTAGTATCATCAGTTACAGACCTTTGCTAGAAACATTAGAAAAACTGTTGACTACACTATAGTTTACTGTAAAAAAGGTAAGAAAGATCTAGTTTGCCTTTTCCGTATGACTTAGGGACTTAAAGATTTATTTTGAAAGGCTGGAGTTTTGTTGTATACCTCTGTGTTCCCAGTTGACTTTAGTTTCCAGTAGTGTAGCTGGCAGTGCACTTTGGGAGCACAGTTCACACTTTGTGATATGGGAAGGAGCAAGGTGATGATGTTAGAATGTGGGAATGTTGTTGAGATGTGTTTGTTGAAAAAAGCATTTTTTTTCTGCTTTAAGTAAAGGTTCATGGCATGCTTTCTCCACTACAGTGGTGATCCCAATGCTCTTGGACAATTCCAGAGTTACACTATACAAGTCTACAGATGCAGCTGCCTAACAGTTGTGTTTTTAACTATAAGCTGTGGTTCACCCAAGCGGACGCTCAGTTTGTGCTGCAGAACATTACAGTACATGACACCAAATACTACTACATTGTTGCAGCACTCAGTGATTATACAGTATCCAGAATGGTGAGTCTGTTTGAAAATCCACCAGAGACGAACAAATGCAGAGTACGTAACTTTAAAGGCATACTTTTTAGAGATGCAAGGCTTCATAGATTAATTGGAGATATGAAATCCTCTGCACTAATTGTCCATATGTGAGCTTTGCTATTCAGCCAAAATCCCTGTATTATGTTCAGAGAACTGTTTCAGCAATAGATGCCAGAACAATTATACAATGCCCTAAACAACTTGCTGGGTGCTGATTACCAGGAGTTGGCCAAAATGGACAACAGCTTGCACTCCACAAAGCTATCATTTCCCTGCAATCCTCATTAATCCTATCAGCAGGCCCACTGCTAATTCCTTCCCCCATTGGCCTCAAATCTGACAACTGGATTGTGTTTTTACCATACCCGATTTAGTGAGAAAGCTGAGATATCCCACCTACTGTGTAGATACAGCCTGCTTGGAATAGTAAACACTATATCAGACAACCTTGTAGGACACCTGTTCTTCATTATGGATGCCCAATCTGGCCTCCATGTTTTGTGTGACATTGGCCTTTATATGAGGTCCCAAGAAATGAATGAGTTGATCCTGGACAAAAAATATCCCTTAACAAATGCAACCATGTTCACACACCCACTGCCTGATGCTCCATTTACCCCTACAACTGATAGATTGTACAGTTGGAGTGGTGTTTGAACAGTGGGCTGATGGTGCTTTTTTCAGCTACATTGTTATGACCCAGTGAGTACCAGTACAACAACTTTGACCGTCAGCTACTGAGTTTTACCTGGTCATCCAGCATTTCTGCTTCTTGCCTGAAGGCCTGACATTTATTGTGATTGTTGACCACAAACCCCTGGTCCTCGCCATGTCCAAAGAAACAGAACTTTGGTCCTCTCGGTAGCAGTGACACCTAGCCTACATTTTGGGGTTGAAAAAGGACATCCGACATGTCAAGGGTAAGAAGAATATGGTAGTTGACTGCCTGTCCCAAACTGTAGTTGCTGCTATACATATTGGTATTGATTACTCCCTGTTGACTGTTGATCAAGCAGTGAACCCAGAAGTCCAAGCCCTTCAATTAACAGAGACTGGCCACAGTTGTCAGATATAAAATTGGATGGTAGCACTGCCAAGCTCCTATGTAACCAGTATGGGTTATCCATGCCTACTTATTCCCGGAAACTAGAAACAACACATCTATGATACCATTCACGGCCTCTCGCATAAAGGGTATCAGGATGTTTAGTGGCAAGCAAGTTTGTGTAGCAGGGCCTTCAAAAAGATGTTTGGCATTGGATAGCAGATTGAATAACATGCCAGAAAGGTAAAATACTCCTTCTTCTTCTTCTTCTTTTGGCTGAATCCCATTAGGGGTTGCCACAGTGGATCCACCAAGTTAAAACCCCACTGACCCTGTTTTCAGTGCCTGCTCTCCGTTTTGACTACATTAACATGGACCTGTTAGACCCCCATTCCTTCATGTCATGTCTTTAAACACCTGCCCACTATTGTTAACAGTACTACCAGGTGACCAAAAGCTGTTCTTTTGATGTCCACAACAAACACAGACATGGTCTTACTTTTTAATGGCATGTGGGCTGCTCTTTTTGGCACACACACCTACATCACTCCTTATTGAGGCATGCAGTTTGCTTTGTGGTTATGGGCTGTGGTGGCACAGGATCTTGGGAAAACACTGCATCATACCACCACCTACCATGCTCAAGTCTTTATAAGCAAAGGCTAGTCTCTAAAGCCAGTCCTCAAAGTATCACTTACTGATGACATCTGGAATGTCTGTCTGAAGTGGGCTCTGTTAGAGCTAAGGACAGCTCTGAAAGATCTTTAGTCTCATCCACCAAACTGGCATATGGCCAACCAGTCCTGAAGATTTCCTCTCTCAGAGTTCCTTAACCTGGACCGAACCTTTGCACCACTCCCCTCTATTGGACACAGCAGCTACATTAAAGGTGTTAGCTGCCGGTTCCTCTCACACCTAGTTTCCACTTCACCTGCAGTCAGAAAAGTATATGTTTGTCCTGCACAAGTTGCATCAAGATACACTGAAACAATCTTATGCCGGGCCATTCCAAACAAGGAGATAAGACTTTTATGCTTGAGATGGGTGGCAAATGACAGGTAATCTCTGTTGATCACTTCATGCCTGTTCAAGTAGACCTGACACTGAATTTCACCTTTACATCACCCTAAGGTAGTGATCTGGCCCTGCTACCCTTGACACACGTGTGCCTATTGAACGTATGGGTGTAACTGCTCCATCTCTGTTCCCAAACCTAACCAAAAGCCCTTGGGCTGAACACATATTACATGTCACAACCAAGTTATCAACCAAGCTGCAAATTCTGTGGAGGGCTGAGGGGTGCAGTGTAGTAGCTGGAGACACCATAGCACTTTTAGAACACAATTCACAAACATTCACTGCCATATGGGAAGGATTGAGGTGATGATATCAGAAGATGTGACTGTTGATTATTACATCTTGTATTGAATAAAGAGTTGTAGATTTTCATGATGTGCTTTCTTCACTTACAAAACACTACAATAGCTAAAGGATAAATTAATTGCATTACTACTATTAGGATATTTATAAAAAAAATAATATGTAGAAATCTGCACATTTATTGTTATGTTTTTGTTAATAGTATGCTTTACAAAGAGACTTACTGTAGTAGCATACGTCTTAAGATCCTTGCTGTGTCATATTGTGTGCATCTATTTTCCAGTTTCCCATCCACAAAATCATTTATGATTTGAAAGCATTTTTATGACAGGAGTATATTGTACATCCACCTATTAATTTTTTTGAACCTCCTTAGTCTATTACAGGGCTGCCAGAAGCTGGAGAAAATCCCAGAATCATTAGGAAAAGGTAAGAACCAATCACTCATAAACACCACCACATGTATTTATACAAGATTACAGTAAATTTACCAAACAACTCAAGTTGCATGATTTTAAATGTTTGTGAAAATTAGAGTATCCAAAGAAAACACATAACTATGGGTGAGAATGTGTATAGCTTACACAGCCCATAATGAAGCTGTGATTTGAATCTTGATTATATGTTGGAGGCATCTTGCACTAATGCACTGTGCCACTGTATCACATTTATTAAAATTAATTCATATAAGTCGAATTTTTAAAAAAATCCCTTTCATAAAAACATACTTTATATTTTGAATTTTTTAAGAACTGTTATTGTAAATATAGGATTAAATATATCAAATACATTGCTAGTGACCTTCAGCAGAACACTGCATAGAGGTAAGCAGAGAATATACTTTTTTGTGTCATTTTAGCATGTGTTCTGGAAAAGCAGATTTATGTTATCATCTAATTTGCCCACCTGTCTTTGTATGCAATACCTCTGGAGTCAAGTTTTTATTCTTTATTGTTTTGTGGTGGATAAAGGAATGACTCTAATTGTATATGGATCTGTTTTTGTATTTTTAAACATAAGACTTTATTCAGGTTTTCAGGCATTCATAGAATATTTGGACATGGAATTGGACATCTGTGAAAGGCTTGTCCAGAAGAGACCACTTTGATTAATTGCCATCACAGGCTGTTTGCACATTGAAGTCCTGTGTATAAACACACATTTCTAGAGCTTTGACACTAACCTCACTCCACACACTCCTGCAAAGTGTAACACAGTAGATTGGCACATGCTTGAGCTGAATTTGTGCACCTAAAATAAGGGAAACCAAAATGAATTATTATGTATGTGAGTACAATGTGCCAATTAAGCATTTTTGTGAAAAAGTGTTTATGTTCAAGATGAACTGATTGAGTTATCCAAACAAACTGTAGCTCACAACAGGGATTCTGTTTTAGAGGCAAATGTCATAGAATAATCAGTAAACAACCTGGGCTCAGATACATGTGTAGATAAATGATCCATTCTCAAAACCAAAATGCTAACTGGAAAATAAAGTTAAAAATTCCAAGTGAGATTCAAAAGCAAAAACATTATCAAATTTTGTTTTATTTTATAATTGCAAGTTTAGACAAATACTTGGCCTTAATATCTGGACACCCTGTATCTTATATATCATGATTGCCATGATGTCTCAGGTCACTTAGCATAAGCATTGTTTACCTAGCAATGCAGCATTATAGTGAGTAGGCATACAAAATGGTGCCAATGGCAGTGAATACATAAGGAACAAGTACACACAAAATTGTGGTAAAATAATATCACCAAATAGTGAGAAAGTATTTTCAAAAGCAAAAATAAAATTAAGAATATCTAAAGATAAAAAAAAATTAAGCAGATGTCACATGTTTTTTGCCAATAAATATTATGTATATGATATTTTGAGGTATGTAATGTTTAATGTTACATATACTGTACATGTTGGCCAAAATTCTGAATTGTGAAGTTTCATGGTAAATTTCATACAACAGTGTCACAACAATACCACAATATCTACTGTATGTTCTATTTGTCTGACTTACTTTCTCAGACATTTTCATACTTAATGTTATCAAACCAAATGGCAATAAATAAAGCTGCTCTTCACCTGCCATTGATTTAATTTCACTCTATATAAAATGACAATGTTTTTCAAAACTAAAAATACTGTTCTTTTACACGACACATTATTAATTTGCATGGCTACAATTCATATTTTCTATGAGTTGCACACATGTGTTAAACTACTGGTATCTTCAAATATGTCTTTTTTGGAGCATTTTTGCTTTCTGTTCTCTCCATTTCAGTGTTAGTTGTAATTGTACTACATGATCAGACAGTCCAGTTTCTATTGACCATTCATTCATGTATGTATTTCAGTAAACACTGACACTAGTCCGTATAAAAAAGATAGCCCAAGTCAATGACATGAGGAGATATTGTGCCCCTGGGCAAACCTAAACTATAAGTGTTACGGGGCAAGAATATTATGTACCTCGTACATGTTGTTATTGTGTTTTTACTCATATGATTTTTTTTCTTGGACTCACTAAGGCAATAACAATATAGCCTTTTCATTCTTTTTTAGTTTTTATGCAATTATAACTGCACTTTTAACTTGAGCTTTACTATGTTATGTGCACACTTTGATACAAGTGCTCTAAGATGGCCATCTATTAAGCACACTGCCATTAAAACAACAAGAAACTAGTGAGAAGATTTATTTATTTATTTTTATTAATTTTATTACAATCCATACAAAGCAATCAAGATTTTACAAAAAGAAAAATTGAGTTAAGAACAGATCGATCCCCACCCTGAGAGAGAGAGCAAGCCAAGCTTCGTTAAAATTTTAAGGCTTGTAAACATACCTAATTTAAAAAAAATTCTCTGTGCTTTATGAACTTATTTTAAAATATTACTGATTAGATCCTGCCATGTTTTGAAAAAAGTCTGTACAGATCCTCTAACTGAGTATTTGATTTTTTCCAATTTCAAATAATATAACACATCAGTTTCCCACTGACTTAAAAGAGGAGAGTTTGGGTTCTTCCAGTTTATCAGAATAAGTCTGCGTGCCAACAGTGTAGTGAATGCAATCACAATTTGTTTGTCTTTCTCCACTTTAAGACCCTCTGGAAGAACCCCAAACACAGCTGTTAATGGGTTAGGAGGGATTGTGAGTCCAAGGCTGTCTGAGAGGTAATTAAAAATTTTTGTCCAGAATAATGTTAATTTGGTGCAGGCCCAGAACATGTGACCTAGTGAGGCTGGGCTTGGTTGCAACGCTCGCAGGTTGGATCATGCCCTGGAAACATTTTGAGAGTTTTAGTCGAGACAGATGTGCTCGATATATAATTTTGAGTTGTATAATTGTATGCTTTGCGCATATGGAGCTTGAGTGAATTCTCTGCATTGCTACTTTCCACTCCTTTTCTGATATATTAATTGAGAGATCTTTTCCCAGTGTCCTCTTGGATCTTTGAAAGGAAGGGATTGTAAAAGGATTTTATATATTGTAGAGATGGAGTCTAACTCCTTGAAATTGAGCAATATTTTTCCAGCATGGATGAGGGTGCAAGATGAGGAAAATCTGGAAGGTTCTGTTTAACAAAGTTCCTGATTTGAAGATAGTGAAAGAAATGTGTAGCTGGAATGTTAAATTTGGAATGTAATTGTTCATAGGATGCAAAGACGTTGTCTATATAAAGATCTCTAAGCAAGTTAATTCCAAATTTTTCCAGATATTAAAACTGCATATGTTTGTGAAGGTTGAAAGAGGTGGTTCTCTTGCAGAGGTGCCACAGATAGAAGCTTCTCCGTCTTAAAATGCTTTCTACATTGGTTCCAGATTCTAAGTGAGTGGAGCACAATTGGGTTATTAGTGTATTGCCGATAACGTGTGTTTATTGGAGCACAGAGCAAGGAATACAAAGAAGTACTGCAGGATTTTACTTCTATTGCGGTCCAAGCCTGTGTATGTTCTTCTATTTGTGTCCAGGTTCTTATCGCCTGTATATTTGCTGCCCAGTAATAAAACTGGAAGTTAGGTAGAGCCATGCCACCTTCTGCCTTTTGTCTTTGTAGGGTCGCTCTTTTGATGCGTGGATGTTTTGAATTCCAAATAAATGAGGTTATTGTTGAATCTAATTGCTTAAAGAATGATTTATTAATGTATATTGGGATGTTTTGAAATAAAAAGGAGCTTAGGAAGAATATTCATCTTAACAGTGTTAATTCTTCCAGCTAGTGTGAGATGAAGGGTTGACCATCTATGCAAGTCTTGTTTAATTTTTTCCATGCAGACGCGAAATTTTGTTGATAAAGAGCTTTATGTTTACTTGTGATGTTTACCCCGAGGTATTTAAACTGTTCTGCAATGATAAAAGGTAGGGTGTCTAATCTAATATTATATGCTTGAGAATTCACTGGAAAGAGTACACTTTTATTCAGATTAATTCTGAGACCAGAGATCTTTTGAAATTCTGTGAGTGCTGCTAAGACTGCAGGCACAGAATTTTCTGGGTCCGATATATACAGTACCATGTCATCTGCATATAATGAGATTTTCTGTTCCAGTCCTTCTCTGCTAATCCCCTTTATCTGATCAGTATTTCGACAATGTATTGCCAGTGGTTCAATGGCAATGCAAACAGCAGTGGTGACAAGGGCATCCTTGTCTAGTGCCACGCTCTAGTTTAAAGTAGTCTGAGCAAATGTTATTGATGCAAACTGAAGCTTCTGGGTTAGTATACAGTAATTTAATCCATGCACAAATGTTGGGCCAAACCCAAACTTCTCCAATGTAGTAAAAGGTATTTCCATTCAATCATGTCGAATGCTTTTTCTGCATCCAATGATAATAATATTTCTGGGGTGTTTGATTTAGTTGGTGAGTATATTACATTAAACAGGCGTCAAGATTTGAAGATAAGTGTCGGCCCCTAATAAATCCAGTTTGGTCTTGTGATATTACGAGGGGAGCACTTTCTCCATCCTTCTAGCTATGATTTTAGAGAGTATTTTAACGTCGTTATTCAGAAGTGAAATTGGTCTGTATGATGCACATTGTAATAAGTCCTTATTTTGTTTTGGAAAGACAGTGATTAGTGCTTGGCGAAAGGTTTGTGGAAGAGATTGGTTATCTCTGGCTTCTGTAAATGTTGCTAATAGGAGGGAGCTAGCTGAGCGGAGAATTTCTTGTAAAACTCTGCAGGGTAGCCATCAGGGCCTGCTGCTTTTCCACCTTGGAGTGACTTTATAGCATCTAGTAATTCTGATAATGCCAGAGGTTTATCAAGTTCCTCCACACTAAAGCGTCTATTTGTGGTATCTGTAATGTATCCAGAAATGCATTAGATTGTGTATTGTCTTCTTTAAACTCAGTAGTATATAGGGATTTATAGTAGTCTCTGAAAGTGTGCATTATATTTTTGTGTTCGATGATTTTATCTCCATTCGTGTTAGTAATTACCGAGATTGCTTGCACTTCTTGCTTGTGAATTTGTTGAGCTAAAAGCTTATTAGCTTTCTCCATGTTCATAGTAATGATGTCTGGATTTGTAAATTAGTTGTTCAGTTTCTTTAGTTGTCAAGAGGTTTAATTCTGAATGTAGAGCCTGCCTCCTCTATGTAGAGTCTCGCTTGGTAGTCTGGCATGTTCTTCATCTATTTTAGTAATTTCGCTTTTATCTCTGCTACTTTCTTGGCTTCGGATTTATTTCTGTGGGAAAGATATGAGATAATCTGTCCTCTTAAGAAGGCCTTAAGAGTTTCCCAGAGTATTCCTGCAGAGATCTCGGGGATGTATTTGTCTCTAGAAAGAATTTGATTTGTTTGGATATAAATTCAGTACAATTCTCGCCAGCTAATAGAAGCGGTTGAGGCGCCATCTGCGGGTGAGTGTATGGGGCTTAGTAATTTCAGCTCCAAGATCATAGGTGCATGGTCAGAAATAACAATAGCATCGTATTTACAAGATTTAATCTTAGGCAAGAAGTTATTGTCTATAAAGAAGTAATCAATCCTTGAGTAGCAATGATGTACTGGTGAGTAGAAAGAATATGTTCTTGAATTTGGGTTTAAAAACCTCCAGGGATCTGATAAGTTGTGATCAGTTATAAACTTTGTAATTATCTTTGCAGTGTTAGATGCGTTCCCCTGTGGAGGAAGTCCTATCTAAAAGTGGATTTAAAACACAATTAAAGTCCCCAGCCATTATAACTTTATGAGTGTTCAGATTGGGAATGGATGCAAATAAATTTTGTATAAATTCCTTATCATCAACATTAGGTGCATAAACATTTATCAAAATCATTTTACAGTTAGATAAGTCTCCCATGACCATTACATATCTCCCTTCAGGATCCAATACTACATCTGATGCTACAAATGGTACTGTTCTATGTATGAGAATTCCCACACCTCTAGTTTTCTTTGTAAAACTAGAATGGAACATTTGGCCAGTCCAGTCTTTTGCAGCCGGAACTGATCCTTGCTTAGTAAGTGGGTTTCCTGTAAAAATACTATTTTAGCATTTAGACCTGTTAGGTGAGAGTACTTTCTTTCTCTTTAATTCGTGATTCAGGCCTTTAACATTCCAGCTTACGGTTAACTGTCCCATCATGGAGACACTGATTCTGAGTTTTTGATGTCATTTTATAGTCTTAACTGGAAGTGAGACAGTTTAGGTCTTAATTTCCTATTTCCCCAAGAGTTGTTGCCATGCAGCTTATTATTACGTTGGTAGTTATAATTATAAAGATTGAGAGGATAGATTAGGTATAGATCAAGCCTGCTCTCTTTCTCTCCCCTTAACCCCCACCCTCCCTTTTGCCTCCCCAAGTGAGGCTAAAACCCACTTCACATAGTCCCAGTCCTCTGACATACCCAGAGACAGAGCACGCCCAAAGCAAAACAAGCCCCATGCAGCGCGCTTTAGGGTTAAAAGATAGAGATATCTGTTACCAATATAGTCTTTAAAAAAAAAAAAAAAAAAAAAAAAAAAAAATTTTGCACTTAAAATATATATATAGTCTTCAGCAATTTTAGTGCATTAAGATGATACCCCCAGATAATAAACCCGGTGATGGTGTTAAAATGTGTCCAGAATAAGCATAACAAGTCTTAATGCAGTAATAGCAATAACAATAAACCAAGGGTATGATATTGAACAGTCTCGTTTAGGGTAAGATGAAATAATTAGAAAAGAAAAAAAAAAAAAAAAAAAAGTAATTAAGCACAATAAAACATAAACAGATAGCCCTAGTAATACTAAGTAATAATGAGAATATATTCTGATAAAACCCGTATTTTAAAACAAATAGATCAGACAGTAGATTATTAATCATTGCTATATCATTAACGACCATGACTCACTATTATGTATCAGAATAGTCCCGGGATCAGCTTTCTTATTTCTTTTCTGCTTCTTCCTTGCTAGCGAAGACATAGAATTGACCCTGCCATTCCACTTTCAGTTTTGCCGGATACAAGAGGCTGTATTTGACGCTGGCTTGCCGTAACGCTGTTTAATGTTATAGAAGGCTGCGCTTTAGTAGCTGTTGCTGGAGAGAAGTCAGGAAGATACGAATGTGGTTATTTTCATATATAATATCTTCCTTTTTCTGAGGAGTGCCATCACCTCTAGCTTAAATGATAATCGCTCAAAACGAACTATAAAAGATCTTGGTCGGGGTCTAACGGTGTTTGATCCGCGTATGTGGTAAGCCGCTGCTATCTCAGATTCTGCTTTAAAGTCCTCCCCGATTATTTTGGAAAAAGTTCAGCTGCGAATTTCACAGGGTTTGAACTTTCTCGATTCTCAGGCAGACCTTCAATTCTGACATTATACCTTCTACTCCCATCTTCCAAAGCAGCCAGTCTGTCTCCGAGTTTTTTGCATTCGGAGCTGACATTAACTGCTTTTTCCTCGGCACTGGCAGCTGCCTTTTCGCCATTTCAATCCGATACGTGAATGTCTCCTTGAGATCCTCCAATTGATCAGTAAGCGTGCTCAGTTTAACCGAGTTTTCCTGAATGCGCTCTTCAATTTTACCCAGCACCTGTCGAAGCTCAAGTTGCACCTCTTGACGCAGCCCTTCCATCTCCTGTTTCAAATCCTGTTTCAGTCTCTCATGTGCCTTTGCCGTTGCTTTTTCATTAGCCTTCTCGCTGTTCTTTATATCTTGCGTGAGCTCAGCGAGCAGCACCTTCAGTTCAAATAGTTCAATTGTGCTTTTTTGTACCGAAGATGAAGCAGCAGGCTCATCCGGTGTCCCTGCTGCTCCCGGCTCGCGTAATTGAAGCCGCGGACTTCAAGGCCCTTTCCAGCTTCAGGTGATCTTCTCCGATTGGCGAGCTATCCAGATCTGCACTCACGATTGCACCCTCGCTCCCCTTTTCGCTTTCAGCCGGCGACGATGTAGCGGACCGTGGTCCCGAGGAGCCTGTACTTTCGCCCATCTGATCCAGGTCTGTCTCTGAGAGGCCGTATCTCGAGCTAGGGCTTGCTGATCGTAGCTTGGATGTAGCTTTAGTCTTCGATTCTTTCGGACCCCCCTTCTTGTTGGCCATGTTTATATGTGCTTACATATACTGTAGCAGTCCCTCTCAGGTTGAATAAATACAAGATATCTCAGGATAATAAGCAAATAATATGAAAATAACACCGCTGCTAGCGGAGCTCCACTTCAGACGTCCATCTCTCGCATCGGACGAGACCAACTGAGAAGATTTAATCTTTGATGATATTCATTTTGCTGGACTCTTGAGAGTTACGGTCTTTAGGGTGCTGTTGCATTTGGGGAAGAAACACAAGAAGGGCTCGATTGTGAACACAGGAGGATTTCAAGACAAGGTATAGCTTTTTGAAAAGGCAGGTTCTACATGGACATGATCAGAATCAGAATCATAATCACTTTTATTTGCCAGTACTTAATGTACAGGAATTTGACTCGGTAGATTTTGGAGAAACTTATAACAGAACACAATGTCAGGTCACATGCAAATAATATAAATAGCATAAATGAAAAAGAAAAACTTTATACAAAGTTACAGAATAGTACAATAATAAAGGAGATGTGCTAATGATGATATGCAAGTGAAAGTGTGAGTGTGAGTGTACACGCACATACATGTACATTTACTGTACAAACACGCACCTTCATTTGCTATATAACAGAAGATATAAGTATACATAGAAGACAGGCTAAATTACTGGTTTAAGAGGGCTATGGCTCTGAGAAAGAAACTGTTGAGGTGTCTGTTAGTTTAAGTTTTAATTGACCAGAAGCGTTTACCAGAGGAAAAATTTTGAAATAAGTGATGAGCTGGGTGAGCATGGTTAGTGACATGAGATGTATACAGGTCTGCCACACATAGAAGAGCACAGCCAATTATTTTTTCAGCAGACCTCACAACACGCTGTAATTTAGATCTGGAGTGTGCAATTGCTGAACCAAACAATGGAGAATGTGATTTACCTTAAACTTATTGCTTTGTATACCTGAACTAGGATTGGCTGGGAAATATTTTATTTCTTCAGTTAGCATAAGAAGTACAGCCAATGCTGTATCTTTTTAGTTTTAGAAGTGGTGTTAATATCCCAGCTGTGAGTGTTTGATAGTTTTGCCCAAAAACTTAAAGGATTCAACAATATTGACTACAGCATCACTAATTTTTAGTGGGAGAGGTTGTAACTGCAGTTTGTGAAAGTCACTGACCATTTCCACTGTCTTGGTGGTGTTGAGAACCAGGTTGTTGGAAGCACACTAATACACCAGATGAGACACCTCTTTTCTATAACCTGTTTCATTACCATTCACTATTAGACCAATAATGGTGGTGTCATCAGCAAAGTTAATGATTTCTACCGAAGGATCAGTGGATCTGCAGTCATTGGTGTACAGGGAATAAAGTGTGTGTTTTACAGAACCTTGAGGGGCACCTGTGCTAATCTGGAGACAGTTTGAAATGAGGGAGCCCACAAGTTTTGTCAGAAAACTGTACATCCATTTACAGATGGAAGGATTCAGTTCAGTTTGCAGAAGTTTAGTTAGCAACAGTTCAGGGACAATGGTGTTAAAATCTGAACTGAATTCATCCTACAGTATTCTGGAATAAGTTCCTTTACACTCCAGAGGCTCCAGCACAAAGTGAAGCCCCATGTTGATAGCATCGTCCACAGATCTATTTGCTCAATATGCAAACTGTAGAGGGTCAAGATCAGTAGCAGGAACAGATTTGAGAATGGTTAGAGCAAGCTGTTCAAATATTTTCATTAGAACTGATGTAAGAGTATTAGGCTTATAATCATTGAGGCAGCTTATTTTATCACTTTTGGGGACAGGAAAAATAACACATTTAAAGCAATCTGATACGGTACACTGCGCAAGAGACTGTTTAATGATGTCTGTGAAGAGAGCAGTGAGCTGCCAAGCATAGTGTTTGATAGGACACAGTTCTGTGTTGCGAATAGTTTCCAGACATCATATTTTTGATTGAAAAGGAAGAAGAGGGGTGAGACTTTTATGAAGAAGTGGCGGAGTAGAGGGATTGTAGATACTCAGCATCTTGTTCAAATCTGCCATAAAACTTGTTAAGTTTATCAGGGAGGGATGAATCTGAGTAGGCAAAGTCTTTTTGTAATTTGTAACAGACTAAAGGCTTCTTCATACTGTGGAACTACCGTCTGCTAAAAACTGAAGCTCCAGCTGATTTTTGTGTTTCCATTTGGCATATTTGATTGTATTGCTTACCCTATTCCTAGCTTGTCTGTATGTGTCCTTATCACCAGTTTTATGGGCTTTTTTTACATGATGTAGATTCCTTTGTTCATTTGGGAACCATGACTTTCCATTGCTAATAATTGCAATAGATTTGCTGGGAATGTAAGCCACAGAAGCTGATAGAAGAAGTAACAGGTTCAGTCAGCTCCTTAATGTTTTCATAATTAATTTTGAAACCATCCCAAACAGAAAAGTCAGAATAATCGTGTAATGATTCAACTGACACATAGATTTTCTTACTGGTTTAGCTAATTTTAGCCTTTGTTTATAAGTGAGTAGCATAACATGGTCAGAATTACCCAGTGGTGCACGAGGTAAAGCCCGGTATACATCCTTCATAGCGTAGTAGCAGTGATCCAAAGTCTTCCTATTGGGGGGTGATGCATAGGTATTGCAAGTTACATTTGCACCCTGTTGGGTCTTAATACTAGAAAGCAAATGCAAATGTCTGCATTACGAGTCTTAATTTTTTTTTGCATCACCCCCCATCTTTCCAGTCCCTGGTGGGGAATTAAAAACAAGCTGGGAAGCTTGATGGTTAGGTTTGTGTTATGAAAATTGCCAATCAGTATACTCAGCAAGTTCACATGACTGTTCTCCAGACTAATGATACAGTCTGCCAACTACTGCTGCGCTTCATTCACGTTCAGGCGGGATGTAAACTCTAACGAGAATTATTGAAGAAAATTCTCGAGGTGAATAGAATGGCTTACAATTAATAGTGAATAGTTCCATATTGCTGGATCAGTGCTTCAATAATATGGAAACGTCACTAAACCAATTTTTATTAATACAGATGCAGACTCCACCGTTTTTTGGCTTGTTGCAACAATCAGCATCTCTATCTGCTCTGTAAAGCAGAAAACCCAGAAGTTCTAATGAGCAGTCAGGAACTGATGCATTAAGCCATGTCTCCACAAAGCAATACACTGAAGAGAGAAAATAATTCTTACTTGTTGAGAGAAGAAGATTAAATTAATTGATTTTTTTCCTCATTGATCTGATGTTAGATAAAACTAGACCAGGAAGAGGTGCTCAAAAAGTGCACCTCTTGAACCGTACAAGTGACCCAGCGCATCTCCCTCTTCTTCGCTTCAGGTGTGAGTTATCTGGCTGGGAGTCCGAGTCAGCAGTTAGAGGGTTCATAAGTAGTCAATCCATATGTAAGTTTCCTTGATCAGTTGTAGATGAATGAAGTTCGATCCCAATAAATAGGAGCTGATCTCGTGTGTAAGTAATTCTAATATTGTTACAAAAAGCAAAGTTTATAGACAAAAACAACAGATTCATAAGCAGTGACCAAACAACTGTGGGTGGCCTGATCAGCACCTTTGCAGATGAAGTGGTTCACCAGGGTTGAATGTTCTCTGTTCTTTATTTTAAGGTACCATGGAAGTACTTTCTGAATTCCTGCTTAGTTTTACAGTCAACATGTTGAAAATATGATCTGCGTATGCGATATGTAGTTTAGTTGTGTGTACTTATTTTGCATTTTGTGAAGAACACAATACAAAAATGAATTATCGAATATGATAAAATGTACCACCTGCCTTCAACTATCCAGGTACTCTGTATTTCTTGTACCTTTAATGTTGTTTTAAAGTAGTCACATTGTGTCAGCCTACCACTTACTGCCACTTCGCTTTGTATCTTTATTGTTCTGCAATGTAGCATGTAGCATCATGCCTCTAAGTGAAGTCATTGAATTCCTGTTGCCCCTTCACAGCTGGCAACTGTAAACAAAACGAGTTTTCCATTGAGCAAAATGAAGCAAGAACCAGTGTTCTGAATGCTAAGCAGGTAGGAACATCTCTTTGTCTTTGCTGCCATGTACACTTAAAAGAATTATACCTTGTAATTCAGGTCTGTTTCTTTTCAGACACCAAGAGTTGAAGGTGGTTGGAAAAACAAAGCACTGAACCTGCTGCATTTAACTGAGGCCATCTTATTTTTTATATATGTAGCATAATTACTGTTCTTCACATCCCTAAACTGAAATAAATAAATGGATGGATGGATGGATAATTTTAAATTTGTGTTATAATAATAGTAGTAGGTTGTTGCACCAAGTTAGCCATTATGGATGCAATGAGAAGCCAAGCAGCTCAGGAAGGAGCCTGTGCTGCCTTAAAAGCTTGCATATTGTAATTTTTAGTTAGCTAATAAAAAGTGTCAAATATATATAAATAGTATTTATACAATAGTATGATTGTCACAACCTGGGATTTTGATCAGTTTCTAAATCAAACATTGTTTTCTAAAAAGAAAGACAATTATAAACAATTAAAAATTTACATTTCAAAAAATCAAATTTTAATAATTTTTAAGGCATTCACTCTCCTGCTTGGGTGGCATGGTGGTGCAGTGGTGGCACTACTGCCTCGCAGTAAGGAGACCTGGGTTTGCTTCCAGGGTCCTTGCTGCATGGAGTGTACATGTTCTCCATGTGTCTGCGTGGGTTTCCTCCGGATGATCCGGTTTCTTCCCACAATCCAAAGACATGCAAGTTAGGTGCATTGGCGATCCTAAATTGTCCCTAGTGTGTGTGCTTGGTGTGTGGGTCCTGCCTGGGATTTATTCCTGCCTTGTGCCCGGTGCTGGTTGTGATTGGCTCCAGAAGACACCCCACTCTCCTGCTCAGTACTTGGTTGAATCATCTCTATTACAGAAAGTGGTCTTTTTGGATAACCGTAGCAATAAAAATCAAAAAGAGATATTAATACCTTTATGGTTTCTCCTAGACAATAAATTAGATCAAAAAGAAATAAAACAGAGGCATTTTCTTTTGTCTCACATTTATCAGATTGTTTTTCCTGAGAAAATGTACCTCGGTGTCTCCTCTTGAGTTTCAGCAGAGATCTCAGCAAAGTCACACAATGGGCTCAGATTTTCCATATAATTTCTTGATTTCTTTTTTTTTTTGCAATTTTCAATGTGTACTCAGTAATATATGATGAAATGTATGAACAGTTGTTAGGAGTAATAAAACACTTTACTGTGATGACAAAACTATATTCCTTTCTTCTGAATAATAGTATTTGCTGTTCTAATTTATATTGCCGTGTTCCAAATAGATCAAACTGATTCTGGAAGAAAAGATTGACATAGTGGTTAAGACTTTAGACTTAAGAACTGTGAGTTCAAATCCTTTTACTGACACTTTGTGGCCATGAGCGTGTCACTTCACCTGCTTGTGCTCCGACTGGGAAAGTAATGGAAATAAATCATATTTCAAATGTTGCAAATCACCTTGGATGAAGTTAACCATCCAGTAATATGTAAAAAATATGAAGTCCTAAAAGAAATTTAAACAAAACTAGAAAGTGATCTCACAAAATATAACATGCAATTCAAATGAAATTCTCAATGCTGACTTTTATCTCAGTTGTAACTCGGGTCTTCCTTTTGTCAAAAGCTATTTTTCCTAAAGAATTTTAACAGAAACATCTGTGACAAAGTTTATTGTTAAATGAAACATAAATAAGAATCTCTTTCAAGTCTCATGAGTCTCATTGTCCCGAAAAAAGGAAAACTTCTTACCAAGTTTATGTTTTTTGGCAGAGACGAGCAGGTTTTCAACCTGGTATTATCTGTATTGTGTAACATTCATCTTCCCATCAGCCCTGACCAGATTGCCAGTTGCTACTGTTGAAAATCATCCTCACAAAATGATGCTGCCACATCAGATTTACAGTGCTGGATTTTTGCCACACATGCTGCTTAGTATTTAAGCCAAAAAGTTTTCATCAGACCACAATACTTCCTGAAACATCATTGTATCATCTTCCAAGTGACATTTTGCATATTCTTTACATCCAATGACATCTTTTTTGTCTTTCCAGAGGTTTATGCTTATCAGTCTCCTATAAAGGCCCTATTGTAAAATGTTTTGGGGCATGAACATCATCTTCGGTCACAGTCACTGACTTCTGTATCTCAGCCACAGTAACAGTTGGTATCACAGTGGCCTGTCGGATCAGTGCCATTCTTGTCTGGTGAGTAAGTTTAGAGGGACAGCCTGACCTAGTAAGTATGGCTATAGTTTCTGATTTTTTCCACTTCTGTATGATGGACTCCACTGTGCTCTGACATCTGTGTTTCTCTACAATTGTTATCATAAATTGAAGTTAGAAACATAACAAGAATGATTCAAAAACCCCACAAAAGGAGGATGATTGATAAAAGTGCAACAAATAATCTTAATAAATGAAAGGGTTCCTTTAAAAAAATCAAGAATACAAAGAAAAGCTCAAAAGAGCAGAAAAGAGGCACAAAGGAGTTGCCACAAGGCAATCCAAAGACAAACAAGTCCAAGTCACAAATCCAGAAACAGAATCCAAAAAAGAGAGCAAAAATAATCAAAGAAATTGTTATGGGTCTTACTCCAGAGTTTTGTGTTTTGTACATTTTCACTTCTATCGGTGTGTTTTTGTCTGAGTCAGTGTGTTTTGCTTTGAATGTTGCTAATTTGCTTTCCTCGTTGGTTGTTTTATGAACTATCCTTTGTTAATTTCTTTGGTTAATTTAATTATTTCCACCCATATTTTCTTAATTATGAATCTACTGTTTAATTTTTAGTAATGTTTTTGATGGTGGAGGTGTGCGGCTCCTGATTACAGTAAAAAACAGGCTCCAGATGCTGTAATTAGTCATTTTTGCAGCACCTGGAATATTAAAAAGTGGCTCCCCGGACTCTCGAGATGTAGGTTGGCATGAAATTCTTTTTTGTCCTTGATCTTCTTTGTAAGTTTTATACTGTGTTGACCATTTCATTTGGCTTTTGGTAGGTTCTCTGAAATTTGCTCTGATTTTGTTCTTGTCTTTAGAAAAAGATGTTTGGTGGTTTGTCTTCTGGATTTGGTTTGGTAATTAAATAATTGCAAATTTTCATTTTCAATACATTTTCTTTAGATAGTATTTTTTGTGTGGCTGGATTTTTGATGTTTTTTCCTCACAAATCTTGAAATAATCATAGCAATTTTGGTTTGCTTAATGGAAATCTTTACTATACTGTTGGACCTCACTTGAGGGTCTTTATCCTCATAAATTAACTCAGAACAGGTGATCCCCCCCAATTCCTGCACTGCTGGAGACCATCAATAAATTGGGTGAGTTGGTAAGATAATGCACTGCCCCCAGGCAAAGTTAGTCTAATATTTACAAAGAATACGAATACTTTTTAAATCTCAACATTTTCATTTTTCCTTTAAAAAATTGTTAAAAGGTATGCAGTTTAATTCTCCCGTAGATCAGTTGCAAAAATGTTTTACTTTAATATAGTTTAATTTTAGAAACAAGAGCCAATAAAATATGAAAATATTTGAAGGCTGAATATTTTTTCAATACACTGTATAACATTAATAAAACACACACTGCAATTCAGTATGTGAACAGAAATATATACCTTTCATTACAAATACATACTGTATGTATAGATATTAGTTACTCTTTATAAATAAAGGGTTCTTAAATCCCCTAAACAGCTGTAATAAAAGTAAATGCTAAAGCATGAATATATTAAGCTAAGGCCATTTAGCAATGGTGATGAGAAACAAATCTCCATTTTACACAGATTCCATGGAGAATAATACCAACAATTACTACTTTGTAATTCATTCATATATTGTATGTAAGCACTTAAGGTCAAATGAAAATGGGTACAGCCAACAGTATAAGAAGGAATCTGAAACAATACATAATAAACACCACAACAGAGGTGAGTGCGCACAAATTGTAAACCAACTAAAAGCAGCTTGGAACAGGTTTGTGCAGGAACAGCAGTCTTACCTTAAAATGCAGTTAATTTCTGCCACAGTACTGGCAATTGTTTTTACGAGAATGCAGCATTTTTATTGCCTTTCAAAGACCAACCAATGCATGTGCTATGAAGAATAGGGAACATACTGTAAATATCTGAGTAAATCTGCTGTTAAGGATCCTTAACCTAAAAAAAAATAAATGCACCGATAAAATTAAGATTTATGTCTTATTCAAATTAAATAATGAAATGGAAGTTTATAGGACTGGCAAAAGGCACTAGTTGCGGATCCTGAAGAACTTGTTTCTCTGTAGAACATTTTTGTGCAAGGTCTTGGCTACACACCCATTTTTATCAGATTTCATATCAAGTTACAGAAGTCAGTTTTTTGATGCAAGTCACTACCTCAGAATTTATTTCTTAATGCACTGAAAAGATTCCAGCTACTAGTTGTTAATGCAGTGTATATATATTTTTTTACATGTGTATATTGTATTATACATGTATATTATCCAGCTGCAAGAATTGTTTCTTGCCTTGTATCTAGGGATGCTAAGATAGGCTCCAGCCCCAAACAAACCTGAATTGGATTGAGAATGTACAGTATGTAATTTTGTGAATGCTAAATAAATACACTGGGGAAGCTAGCATAAAAGGAATGATAAATAAAATAATAAATTCTATAGTCTTTCTGTTCTTCCTATGTCTCTGACTATCTGTGTGCTGCCTTCCACAGTCCGTCTGTAATAGGCTGAGTCCACAGACATTTTAAAAGTAATTCTTGAGAACATGGTCATGGGGCAATGCCCACACCAGCATTCAGTGCCCAATTTGCCCCTGCACTAGGAGGCCTGCAAGTCAGAGGACTTCTCTGGGATTCTCCAGGCTTCTTCCAGTTTGTACTGGCACTATACCGAGGCATGTGTTCAAAGCTGCTATTTTATTTCCAGTCACATTTTCAAATTGAAGTGGGGTGGCAGCAAAGCATGTTCTCAAAGCCACTGCAGGAAGGAAAGAGAAGAGCACTGCAATTAAGAGGTTATCAGCAGAGAGCATACACATGCAGAGAAACAAATTAGATGCAAGGTTACTGCGTAACTTACCGGAAGAGGTGAACAAGCAGCCAGTTCAATGTGTTTGCAAACATGTACATGCACACAAGTAAAAAAAGGTTTAAATTTGTGGCACTGCGCCTGATTAAAAGAGGAGTGGGTGCGTGACTCAGCATCATTTGCTATTGGGGATTCCCAGAAGACGTAAATAATGATTGGATATGCAAACGTGTTAGCCATATAATACAGAAGTCCAGACCACCAAGGGTCGTCTTTTGACTGGTCTTCGGGCTTGTAGACACTTCTTTGCTGATTGGCAGGTAGAGCTGAAAGAAGAGTGTTTAAGTTTGTATACATTCGTAAGGACAGTTTACTTCCAGTTTGTATATATTGTTAGATGGAAGCAGTCTGTGTTTGTGGGTGCTGGGTGCTCAAGTTTTCATCATCATTATTTTTTTTCAACCTATAATCATCATTTTTTCACTTTTTGTTTTTGATTAATTTTCTGTTCGTCCATTGTAAACTGTCTGAAAAAGAAAGTTCTAGTTTTTTTCTTGGATTTGTTTTTCATCACTTCTGCTTTGGAGTCACTGTAATTATTGTATATAGCACTTGCTCTTATTTTTCTTGTTTTTGTTAATGTACTTGCATTGAACTGTATATATTTACAAGGTATTACAGTAAGTAATTATTGGCAGTCTGGAACAAACCTAAATTCTGTCCTCCCATCCCCTGGTTGTTCAGTGATGGCTAAAATTTTTATGTAAAATTAATATAGACTTATCTAAAAAGATTACATTCTGTAATAGAGATGGCTCAAGCAAGTACTGAACAGCAGGATGGATACTTTCAAATTGTTGACATTTCATGGTTGAGATTTTCTGCAGTTTTACATGAAATAGCGAGCGCATTATTATTTAATGGAAAGTGAGATAAAATGATTTTCTTGCTGCAATATTCCTTGCCAAAGAACCAATACTCTACAAGACTGCTTCCTATCTAGCTTATAGGACATGCTTCCATCCATTTTCTGAACCTACTTAATCTGTTGCATAGTTCTTACAAACTCTCATTGTATACAAGACAAGAGTCATCTCTGAATCACAGGACACACTCCTGGACATTCACTCATACTGGATCATACTGGATAACATCATCAGTTAGTCTATCTCACAAATATTTTGGGTACAAAATGTCAGCACTAAGAAAAAAATAAAAAACATGCAAATTCCACACAGTCAGTAAAGAAAATTGAGTTCAGATTCCTTGTGCTGTGAAACAGAAGCAATAGCCGATGTGTTATTGTGCTAGACATTAACAGATATATTATACAGAAAAGAATAAACTTTAATAATGGTCTGCCTGATGTTGGTTCCTGCCTTAAGCCCAATGTTGTTGGGATAGCCTCCTAAATTTAATGGGTTTGAAAATCAATGAATCTGCTTTAAAAACTTAATATATAATGTATTTTTTATAACACTATACCAGATGTATATATTAAACTATAGTGTAATTATAAATAAATGGTTTGTGCACTTATGATGCAATTAAGAGTTATTGTGGCAACATTAGGTGCAAGGCAGGAACCCACATGGCACCAGCTCATTACAGAACAGAAGGCTCTTGAATGAAGGCTGGAAATTAATATTAGTTTTGAAATCAGTGAAAATAAAAATGATGTTCTGCCAGGACTAGGCTTGGGAGCACTGCTGTAAAATGTCTCAAAATGTATATAGCGAGCATAGAAGTAAATGAAACTCTGCTGTGTTCACTTAATAAAAATGCATTTAGTCTTCACAAGGAATTTTGTAGCTGTGGAGAGTCACAGTATTTTCATTAATTAGAGCTGTTGTTGTTTTCAGATTTACAGTTAACCTTTCTGCTGCAAAATATTACCAGCACACACAACATTGCTTCCAGTATAATGTACTTAGGTCTTGTGTTCAGCAGTGGGGGGCAGACCTTTGACTCAGTCTTTCTTAATTTGTATTTGTTTTATGCTTCAAATCTGTCATTGTTGAAATACAGTACAAATAAATTAACAAGTTCTTCTTCCACTCTATCTCAAATTAAACAAGATAAACAGGTGGGGTGTTTCACTAAGTTATCTTGTAAAATATTTTGTCACAGCTCATGTTTACTTTCACATTGTTAACCTGAGCTAGCTGTGATTAGTAGACAATAAATGCTGTCTTGCTTAGTGTTCAGTATGATTTAACAATTTCTTAATACCTTATATTATTTTGAACTACATATGTACAAGAACCTTACCTTGTCTTTAATCAGTATTGATTTTTGACTAAACCTTAAACATTGTTAACATCCCTGTCTGTGTTGACTTTGGCTTTCCAACTGCATCTTCATCTAACACTCCATCCAATTAATGTAGGGTTCGGTACAAAGTACTTCACCAACTTGTATGGGTTAAAATGTAAATAATCTGCAGTTTATCATAATTTGACTCTCATTCTTATTATTTTTCAATTGTTCTTGGGACTCTAAAATTAAATTATACATTGTTTTAGGTGATTTTGAAAAGTAGGAATCCATTGGTCTCATTTATATTTTGTTGCAACAAGTTTTTACTTATATTAGTAACTTTTTGTGTTTTCTGGTGTTCTCCCTCAAGACCATTTTGAATTTTGTATGAGCTCCACCATTTTAGGATGCTTTTGTTGATGGTTGTCATGATGTTTGTTAGGTAAGGTCAACTGGAAATGTGTGGTGCATTCTACACTTGTTGGTAGTCCAAGTTTATGGATTTGACCTAAAAATGACTATTATTTATTTGTTTGGTTATTCTAAAATATTATTTGGCATAGAATTTTGTTTTGTCCATGTCTAAATTTTTATATTGACAGTTTTAGCTTAGTTACTTTTACTATTCCTATTACTGATCTTCTTGCTCTATTCAATCACTATCCTATATTTTGGGCTTTTATTCATTATATTCCTGCCCTCCTGGTTGCTTTGTCCAACTTCACTAACTCTCCTGATTCCAATTTTCTGTCAGTACATTCACAATAGTAGCCTAACAAATGATGTCCAAAAAGGCTTGAGTCATATGGCTAATTGTATTCACCTCTAGCTGCACTCCCTTGAGGACACAGACTTTTGACTTGCCCTGTGAGTAGCATATCTAGTCAATCATGATAAACCAAAAAAACTCTTTTGACTCAAGTATTTTTTTTTTTTTTTTTTTGACAGATTCACTTCATTGGAGCTCTTTTAAAGAATCGCAACTAAAGGTGCAGACCACACATAAAGGAAGGCATTTGCATCTAGAGAAGGTTAATAAAGTGACTTTCCAAATTCAGATATCTTCAGGTTACATAGACACAACCTTCTCACTCTCACTAACCTCCCAGCTAATGTTTACTGAACAAATGTTGTACAGTGCCTTTTACTGTCTTTCAGCCTATGTGGAGGACCAAGCTTAATAATAATAATAATAATAATAATAATAATAATAATAATAATAATAATAATAAATGTTATTTATATAGCACCTTTCCCTTGCTCAAGGCGCTTTCACAATGTTCCCAAACCTTAAATCCACAAAAAGAGGTACCATGACTCCACTGTATCTTATGGAATATAAGAAAAGTGGGCAGGCCTGTATCTCAGCACACTGCTCTCTAAGCTCATTATTCCCTTAGAACAAACTGTCCCCAAAAGCTCTGTTCTTGTCATGCTGTTTCCTTACATGACTTCTAAAGAGAGCACAGCTCTCTCTAAAAGGCATCATATGAAGTCTACATGTGCTCAGTATATTTATTTAGCCATCATCAACCTGTAAATTCATACACTGTTAGAATATAAACAAAAAAAGCATTACTTTTCTCATGAAAATCCTAAGTCATTTTAGTGATTTTATTGTGGAGCTGATAATGTTCTCAGACCTACTTACTGCAAGCACTACTCAGACACTGAGATATTAAAGCAATGACCCATATATGAGTGAGTATATACCTTGTGGAAGATTAGCCTCAACACAGACAGATACAGGACACCCAAGTCAAAAACACACACGTTTATTATTTTACACACAGTGCACAACCCCACAATGCTCAGTCCTTTCCCTTCTCTTCTTCTTTACCGTTACCACCACTCCTCTCTCGCATTTTCTGTTCTTTTTATAATGCACCTGGATGTGCTCCAAGTGCTCTCTGACACTCTTCCTGCAGTACTTCCTGGTGTGGCAGAAGTGCTGCAGTCCAATGCTCCGGGATTGTCCAAGCGCCCCCTGGCGGTGGACACAGTCCCCAACAAGAGTGAGCTTCCAAGCTCCAGTCCCGTGGCTCCTTATGTAAACCAGGGAGGCTGCCCTCTTGTGTCCCAGGAAAGGTATTGCCTCTCTCCTAGTCATTCCCCTTTCCAGGCATCCCAGTGGGTAAAGGTACCCGGTCGTCTGCCACAACCCATACTTATATATTGTAAGGCCAATATAAAACTGGCAACTCATCAAAGACACATTTCTCTGGAATGTAGAAGGAAACCCAGGGTACCTGATGAAAACCTCACATAAAATCATGAAGAGAAGGTGCAAACTCCATATGGACAATTGTGACTTCCAGCTTATTATGTAGCGTAAATAAATAATATAGCTCAATATAATCACTATCTAATAATCATAATAATAATTCTTTACATTTATATAGCACTTTTCTCACAAGTCAAAGTGCTTTTCATAGTGAATGGGTAGTCACATCTTGCCTGAAGAAGGGGCCTATTGTCTCGAAAGCTTGCGTATTGTAATCTTTTAGTTAGCCAATAAAAGGTGTTATTTTTTTGACTTCTTATTACATCCATGTCTTGCCTAGATATATACAGCCTTGCTTATTTCAGTACCTGTATATAAAATGTCTTGATGAGTACCATTCATGCATGCAGAAGGCACCATGTGATATTCCATAGCCTGCATGTACACACTTAAACTTCAGTCGTTTCTTGTCACTGTCTTCTTTGACAAGCTAGAAAAATGAGGCTGCCACTATGTAGTCTCAGCCGGTGGAGAGCTAGTTCTTTCCAGATCACACTTGCCAAATGCAAGAAAGTTCAGAGTAAACTGTCATAACACTGTTATGAGTAACATTTCTCTCCTTTGATGTAAACCTTAAGCAGCCTGGAGGCTTCCAGTCTTTGAAAAAGTAATATTTTTAACTCTTTCTTTTTTAAATAAAACTGTACAGCAAGCTATTGTATTTATTTGTTAAGTGACTAAGAATGATAACAAGCTTCTTATTACCTGGAGTAAATGGGTTTATTTTGGTTAAACATTTTGGTCTATATTTGATTTACTTTAAAATAGATGAGCTTTTATGTATTAGACAGCTCATTCAATCATTTTTTGCACCCTTTTATTTGCTGAAAGACAGAGCAGGAAAAAACTGACTGACCCATTCCCATTAAGAATTTACAACTCAGAGGAAGCCAAGAAGATAGAATCTTTTCATTGTGATCTAGGCCTCTGTAGCATAGCAATGGATTGTGCAAATTGTGCAAAACACAAGGGTCTACGAGTTTGATGAGCCCACTCGGGGCATATAGAAAAAAAAATTGAATAACTTAAATCATTTGCACAGCTCATTACGTTAATAATTCACAGTTTCAGTGACATGTTTGCACCATCACCAGGCAAGTCCAATCCAATCCATGATGATATTACGTATTTGGCAGGCCTACAGTTTACACAAATTTAGACTTTGGGAGTTTAGAGGCTCGGAGCCTAATTAGAGGCACAACACATCTCAGTCCGCCTTACAGACAAGTGCACATTGCCAAATATGGTGACTTTGGCATGCCATAGTGGACGTGAACAGAAGAAGTTTTGAAGGACATCACATGAATAATGTAAATATTAATTATTATCGTAAATAATTGTTATTTTTGTACTTTGATTTGATGTCAACAGTTTTCGAAATTCAAACTCGTAAATGGTAAATCATAGCAATTCTGTTGCTAAGTTATGGTCCCCGTTAGTTGGCAAATGATGAATATTTGAACAATTTGATTCTTTTTATACTCTCACCATACTCTCACAACGCCATGTCTGCCAGTATCAGCAGATCCGGCAAAAATTATAAGAGTGGTGCTGCTAAACGTTTTGCACGCCTGCAACAGGAATAGAAAAACGCTAAGCTGACTGAGATTTCTACCTTTCTCAAAACTGAGGAAGGGCCAGTGATGATAACTGAGAATGCTGATGCTGGTGAATCGTCTCAATGGCCACAAGCAGATTATGCACACAGTGCAGCGAGTGAAATGGTTGAAACTACAGAGTCTGGAAGTAATGATACAAGGCTTCAGATCAGGTGCTATCTGCTGAAACCATTCATACCAGAGAAACTACTGAAGACAAACAAGCAATATATATGACAAAGTAATTTCGTGCCAACAAAGCAAATTTCTTGGAACCATCAACACCTCACTTTATGGTCAGTTGGTGTTGTTGTTTAAAATGGTTACAAATTGAAATGGCTTCATTTTATACAGAACAGTTTCTACTTTCTAACGTATGCTACATTTTAATTATGTTCCTTCACAAAGATGTCTTGGAAAAATAAGCGGGTCCACATCTTACATGTATTTATGTATTACTACCCTCACCTCCCACATTCCATCCCACAATTTATATTATTTTTGCTAACTTACAGCTGCTGTATTAAAGCGATTAAAAAAGTTCTTACAAATTCCATTTGTTTGCCACAAGCATGTAATCTGACGTGGACACCAATGCTCAGCCGGCCCCTAGGATCTCGTTGTGAATAAATTACTAATAGTTATGCCAGAAAGGAGGGGCCCACCTCAGGGCACTGCTCAGGAGCCTCCAGCAAGCTAGCTATGCCACTGCTAGGCTTTAACCTTGGTTTACTCTCAGATGGTTGTGCTCAGTAAACCTCTTTTAAAACACTTCTAGTGTGCATTTCTCATTTGATAACTAAACCACATAATTTGCCTCCTCTTGATCTGGTAGAGCAATACCAGAACCACCTGTACTCTAAGATCTTTACTTGGATGGCCAAACACCTTATCCTGTCATAAAGTACCAGCCCTGCAGCTCTCTTGAGGAACACCATTTTAGTCTTTCATAACCTCAGTCTCAGTCTTTCAGTTCCTACCCAAAACTCATGAACACAGTCGGGGAAAGAGATATACTGTAGATTAATAAATTGAGAGCTTTGTATGTGGATTCTAACTTTACCACTAACATCTGCTATAATACTCATACCTGTAGTTCTGAGGTCACTGAAAAAGTCTATTGATTTAACTCACAAGTACGTAAGCACTCATCTGTCATCTAGACCCAGAGAAACTTTTAATCTGGCCACCAAAGATAATAGTCATTGTTTTCTAGGACAAGCCTTTAGCATCAGGTATGGGAAATATCATTCTTATTGAGATTCCTGCTCACTCAGCTGCCCTAGAACAAGAACATGAAGTAGCTGCTCTGCTTTAACATACATACAGTTTCATTTGCACCTGTCTGCACTACTTGTCATTAATTATTAGTATTTGGATATAATTAAAGGAGCAAACTCCACATAAAAATAGGAACTAAAAAGAGAACGGTAAAAGAAAAAGAAAGATAAGCCTTTAAAGATATGGAGAAAATGCACTTTTCTGAATTTATATTACAATTAAAAAGATAAACATAACCATCTAAGGTGTGGTGTCAGGATACAACAGGACTTATGACGTTCAATCTGTCGTTTACATAACAACCATTTTCACAGGACTGGCTAGGTGGGAGGTGAGGTGATCTAGTTTCAATGGTGATTTACTGTAGTAGGGTGTTGTACCGTGTTAGTCATTATTGATGCATTGTTTCTTGTGTTGTGTCATGCATTATAAAGATTTTGGTTTTCACATTATCTTGTTTCTTTAATTTTTTTTTCTTTTGTGCTTTGTACTTTTTGTACTTAGTTTGGAGACATTTCAAGTACTATTTCTCAATTTTGACTCCCTTCTGCTATGTGCACTTATAGCTGCCAGCTTACAAGCTTCTCAGTGCACTTTGGTTGAATGCAAAGTTAATTTTTTTAACTCATCATCACTTGCAAACCCAAACTCTTTCCCAGTTGTAATGCAGTTTCCTCTGTCATTACTTTGCTCATGGTGAGAACAAATGTTTTAACTTCTTTCTGCTTTTTTGCTGATGAGTGTCCAGATCGCAATCTGTGCAGTTCACTGGCCATTTCTGTACATTTCTATTCACTTGATTTACATTGGTGGGCCAAAGCATCATTTTCATAATGAGCACATAAATGGGTGTGAATTTCAGTTCCTTTAATTCCTGCGTGTTTTGATTTCCTCTTTGGCGTAAACTTATTGACCTTCTGCCTTATTCATGACTCAGTAGAATTTGCCTGCTGACAGCAAGGTCAACGTGGTGTACCAAGCTATGAGACTAAGCATTATAATGTTGCAAAGCCTCATTGAGCTGCCTCAAAAATGGATTTTAACAAAAAAAGCATGTGAACATTTTGAAAAACTATCATTGTTTTATTCAATTCCAATAATAGGTTCAAATCTGGGCACATTTGTATACATGCATCCCACTCTTACTCACATATGGTTAATAAGAGATGTTATTCATCACTGGACTACAATGGGAATAGTTAGAATGAGCAAATGTCACACATACAATGACAGCAAGTACTCATTGTCTGCAATTTTAACATACATGTTTGTTGTCAGTGTAAACCTTTGGTTAATGACTTTTTAATATATTATTGGACTCATTTGATTTTATCCAGCATATTAATGTTCCAACTCATTCTCTTGGTCATACTCTTGACATTGTTCTCACACATGGTAATATTAGTTAATAATATTGATACATGTGATGTTCCTTTTACTGATTATGTTTCTCTAATGATTGATTTGAATATTATTGTTGATTGTGCTACTACAAGCTGTGCCCCATATTATTCTCAATTTTTAAATTCTTTTAGTATATCTGATTTTAAAACCACATTTTCCAGTTTTGATCTAATAGTCCAGTATGCTGGTATTGATGATTCTGTCTTAACTTTAAATTCATCATGTAAAATGATTTTAGACTCAATTGCTTTCCACAAAATGTACTGCATGGCTTAATGAGACTGCAGGGCAGATGTGCCATAGGATTGCTGAATGACAGTGGAGGAAGGACAGACTGACTGTATTTATGCAGATCTTTAGTATTTCTTTGTTTAATTTCCAGGAGGCAGTTAAGAAATATAGACCTGATTACTTCTTTGATTTGATATCCTTTCATTCTAAGCAACCTAGAGTCTTATTTAGTGCAATTAATGCAGCTATTTACCCCCATTCAGAGATGGGATTAATTAGTACTGTTCATTTTTGTGAGCATTTTCTTTCATTCTTTGTCAGCAAAATCGATACTATCCACTCTGGCTTTGTTTCAACTGGTTATGTACTTTCTGTCATTAATCATGGCATTGTTTTAGATTCCTTTGATGTTGTTTCACTTTCACAGCTAAAAAGTCAGAGAGGCGAGATTGTGTTGGTTTGGACATGTGCAGAGGAGAGATGCTGAGTATATTGGGAGAAGGATGTTGAGGATAGAGCTGCCAGGGAAGTGGAAAAGAGGAAGGCCTAAGCGAAGGTTTATGAATGTGGTGAGAGAGGACATGCAGGTGATGGGTGTAATAGAACAAGATGCAGAGGATAGAAAGATATGGAAGAAGATGATCCGCTGTGGCAACCCCTAATGGGAGCAGCCAAAAGAAGAAGAAGAAGTGAGGGGGTTGTGCCCAAATTTTTAAAACATGTGGTAGTGCAACTTTGTGTTAAAATAGTTGTGTGAGATCCTGGAGTGTTACGTATTTTCGCCCAATTTTCCAATTGCTATTTTTGGCTAAAATGTTAGAAAGAATATGATCATCTTAACTCCAATAATTTATTTGAGATCTATCAATCTGGCTTTAGGTGTAATCATGTTGTTGAGACAGCCCTCCTGAAAGTATTTAATGACATGTCTCTTATTACTGATTCAGGTGGGGCAGAAATCTTTGTCTTCCAAGACCTATTGCAGCTTTTCACACTACTGACCATGAGATCTTGCTGTTGCGGCTTGAGCATCTGGTGCGGCTCAAAGAGACTACTCTTAACTAGTTCAGGTTATGTCTTACTAGTAGACACTTTTCAGTGACTTTCAATTCCTTTTTATCGTCTACAGCTCCTGTTAAATGTGTTGTTCCTCAGGGATCTATTTTGGGTCCTATAATATTTTCTATATATCGTCATCCTATAGGAGCTATTTTTTAGGAAGTTTAATATTTCTTTTCACTGTTATTCTGATGACAGATGAGGTTTGTATTCCTGTGTGCAACTCTGCAATAAATCGGCTGCACAATTGTTGTATAGAAATAAGATCCTGGATGGCTGACAATTCTCTTCATCTTGATCAAAATAAAATAGTATTGAAGATAGCTGGTCATGCAGCTAAATATCAAATTGGTTTTGAACCACTTGGCTCTTTCATGATTTTTACAAACCTCAATTTGTTATTCTTGGGGTTATTTTTGACACTAACCTCTTTTTTAAAAAACAGATAAATTCTGTGGTCAAGAGTTGTTTTTTCTAGCTTTATCGTTTAGCCAAGGTAAAGCTTTTTTATCTCCTAGAGATCTTGAGAAAGTTTTTCATGCTTTTATCTTGATTACTGTAAATTGTTGTATTGTGGGATACCTGGTTGCAGTTGGTTCAGAATGCTGCAGCTCGTTTTTTGGTTGGGGCAAGAAAGTTTGATTCTGTATCTCCAATTTTAGCATCTTTACACAGATGGCTTGTTAGTTTCAGAATTGATTTTTGCTGCTGGTTTTTAAATCAATACTTGAGTAGGCTCCTGTCTATTTATCCTAATTGTGTGTTTTACACCAGCCATTCAGAGACCTTAGTTCTCCTGGTCAGTTGTCTCATGTTTTCCCTCATACTAAGAGTAAAACTAAGAGGGGCAGAGCTTTTGCACCTTGTCTGTGGAATTCTTTACCTAATTGCATTAAGGAGTCACCTTCAATCGAACTATTTAAAACCAGATTGAAAACGCATTTTTACTCTCTCAGTTTCCATGACCTTCAGTGATACTGACGATTCCCTCCTGTTAGTCATTTGTTTGTTTCAATTTACTGCTGGTGTATTGTGCTTTATTGTATTTTATTTATTTTTATTTTGCATGTTTTATTATAAAGCACTTTGACTACTGCATTACTGATTTAAATGTCCTCAATAAATAAATTGACATTGAAATGGAAACTGTGAGGCAAAGGTGTTAACCACTGTGGCAAAATGCTACCCAAATAGCAACAATAACTTAAAACAATCCACACACTTTGGTAAGAAAATAAAACAATATACAAATACTAATTATAACTTATAGAATATAACATAACTGTGTCAAAGCACTTAATCCATTGCTGAGTCACTCTTTGGTGCAGGAAGGTGACCACCCCAGTAAAATTGGACATAAATCAGGAAACTTTTTAAAGTTTAAACCTCAGTCAGAAGATGTCTGAATAATTGTTTCCAAAGATCTTCTTCTTTGTTTTTGATTAAATCACAATCACAAGTTTATTTTTAACTAAATATTACTTTTATAGACATTCACCCCTGTATTTTATAGAGACTGCAAAGTTTATATTTGTTTAGTATTTTTGTATTTTCCATATCAAAGAGCAGCAAAATTATGAGACAGAGTCAAAAATTAACTTTTGTGCTATGTAAAAATGTGAATGGTCTTGGGACTTTGGCAGGCAGTTAAGACACACGTCACTTCCAAGTATGTGTCATTGATTTCCGGAGAGACTCATCAAGCAACTGGAAGAATGCTGGTGGCCCGTGGTCAGTAACCCACAAAAATATAGTCTTCTCAGCTCACAGACAATCATCCTTAGAATGAACACAATGCTGAAGAACGTCTGGTATGTGTTAGCATAAGTGGCTACAAATGTTTTGATTAAGAGAACTTGACTGAGGTTGTTTGTTGTGCAACGTCCTTAGTCCAAACTTATAGGAACACGTTTCTCAGATGGCCGTGATATTTTCTGAAGCTGGGTTACCATCAGCCTGGGTAGGTGACTGCCTGCCATGGCAGATGGTGTTACTATTAACCGCCAGGTGATTGATAGGAGGCAGAGGTCCTTAGAAGGGCCAGAGTTGGTTCTTGTTTTATGCATTTGCTACTGATGGGTATAAGCTCAGGGAAAACTGACTGCTTTGAAATATGGATAATCCAATTAATATATACATTGTGAAGGACAGCCAGGTCCCATGCCCGGCAGGGACGCCCCTGCTACTTATGTTCCGGGGGAGCCACCATGGGCAGTCCAATACCTCCCCCATGATGCTTGGTGGCAGCCTCCCTGGCCGACAGTGACTCCCCAACTGCCCGCAGGGCTCCATGGGAGATGGAGTCCTCCACAGCTTGGTTGGGGCCAGGCGTGGCTGCTAGGGGGAGCTGCCTCCTTCCCACAGCCCGGCTGGACAAGCTTTCAGCCCCACCTGGAAGTGCAATCAGGACCAGGTGGTTAATCACCTGGAACGCTTCCGGGTGGGCTATAAAAGGGCCCAGCCACCACCACTCGGCGAGCCAGAGTTGGGAGGAAGAAGGAGACGAAGCTTGCCTGGGAGGAGTGGTGGAGAATTGTGAGTTTGTGCTTTGGGACTGTGTTTGGGACTGTGTTTGGTCTGTGTGGCACGGGGAAGACGTGTCACACAGCTGAAGAAAAAATAAAACCTGTGTTTTTGTACACATTGCCTCTGCGTGGTCTGTGCCGGGTCAGGCGCTATATAGCGCCTTTTACAACATGTATATATACAGAGAGAGAGAGAGAGCGAGAGCATTACAATTGATGTGTTACATCAGAAACGAAAACTCTCCATGCATAATGAGGCATGTACACACTAACTATTAAAGAAACACAGGATGCAATTCTGGATAAAAGACACCATTCCCCCAAAACTACGCCAACTTAATTTTCTGTTATACTAAATACAGCCAGCATGGTGGAACCAGAGCTCTCTAGGTTTTGGGCTTTGAGGAGGCAGGTAGCAATGGAGGAGATAGTTTTCCCACATGGATGTGGCAATGCACATAGGTGGTTGGTTAGCTTGCCACCTGGACCCATCTGTCAGCTAGAATGTGGCAGAGCCCTGTTGCAGTATATTTTTTAAGTAAGACTGTAACTTGTTCTTCTGATTTGTATGTTTTACTGTTATGGATTTGGACAGAGCTAGCCTAAGTGACTTCATGTGCTTGATTCTGTCATAACACTATTTCATTCCTTTCGTGCTTCTATGACTCCTTTCCCTGCTTTAGTGGTGGCTGTGGCCCATACCCCTGCCTAGATGTTGCTACTAGACAATACAATTAACATGGATGATATAACAATGCCAAGCTATCCTACTCCAGTTCAGGGGCACATGGGCCTCAACCTGTCTTAGCTAGGTCATGATTAAATCAGGAACTAGTCCTGGCTCGTGAACTAGTTCATCTTGTGACTTACAGGTTTACTTACCTAAATATTTTAAATATACCCAGCTCCAATAATTAGTGAGAGTCTATCCCAGCAGCCACTGCTCTAAGACATAAAGCAACACTGGCATGTATGCCATTCCAGCTCTCACTAACACCAAGTCAATTTATAGAAACTAAGAAGCATTACTAGTATTAATATTATTATTACTATCCTAGTTTTGAAGTGTATGGTTTGTATTGCTTCTTCATAGATCCAGTATCCTACGTTTGAATCATATGCTTTTTCTTTGTCCCTGTGGGGTTTGCAGATTCTTGCCATGTCTGCCAGGGTTTTCCACCCATGTCCCCAGATATGTGTGCTTTAGGTTGATTGGCCATTATCTCTGTGCCCTGTACTCTATTGATGGCTTGTCCAGGTGTCTGATGCTGCTTGGGTAGGCAGTGGTCTACCTTAATCCTGAATGGGATTAAGCAGCTTTGAAAATTTTATGTTATGTACTTTTTAGTCTTTAGGATTAAGGCCACGAAGAAACCAACTTCAGTGTTGGTGCCATTGCTTCTCAGAGCACACTTATATACTCAAACTCAAACTCATTCTGTCCAGGTCAGTCAAACTAATGTGCAAATCTTTTGAATGTCAGAGAAAAACCTGAATTGTGAACAGACACTGAGAAAGTGCAAATTCCACTCAGAACATCATTGGATCTGTGAGGCAGAAATTTTATCTCTTGGGTTAAAATGCTGCATTTTTTTATTACAAGATCACACTCTCTGCAGCATGCAGGTGAATACAGGAAATAATTCTGGATGGAACTCCAGCCTATCCAGTCCAACACATGCCATAATCACACAACCCACACTCTCTCATGCCATGCAATGAATTATATTTTTTCCAATTGAAATCAAATTTAATACATTCTTATTTATCATGGAGCCAGGGAACGGCAATGTGTTGCATGTTGGTTAGACATGTAAGTAAGAATTTCACTGCACTCTATAGTTGACGGTACTACCAATACTACTACCACATAACCCAGCATAATATTACATCGTATACCTGCTTAATGCAATACAGATCATAGGAGGATGGAACCTATACCCGTAACACTTAATTCAGGGCAGGAACCAGCCTTAGATGGGTTTGCCCAATTTAGAGACACCAGAAAACATTATTATTATTTGATGTTGTGCAGTTTTCAGGGGTCTTAAGGCCATACAGAATGTTTTTCTGGGTTCATGTAATACATGGTGTAGGCAGATATATTCAACTCTCCTGATAGTACTTTAAAAGTAATGCAGTTTCTAATGTTTTGAACTATACACATTATTTGTTATGTGAAAAGTTTGGTTTAGCTTGGGACTTTATTTCTCCAATAGGACTATGTACCTTCTGAAGTTTGTTTTCCCTATGTACACTTTCATTTGGAACATTTGTTTTCCTTTGTCGTGTATTCATTCAGTAATATATCCCACTAGCATAACTTCAAGTACATTTTAACAAAAGTCATTAACCTCCATATATCCCATCATCCATTCATCCATTTTGTATCTTGCTTGCTCAATTTTGGGTCACAGGTATCTGGGCCTTATACCAGAAACATTTGACACAAGGTAGGAAGCAGTCCTCGATGGGTGCGGAGATCTATAATAGGGCACACTCACATACACACACACATACAAATAAAACACAGCCACATACACACTCATACTTAGTCAATGCAGATTTGCTAATATACCTAAAACACACATCTTTGGAATATAAGAGGAAAATACTAACATGCATGTCTGTTAACTTTAATATTGCTGTATTCACTTAGCTTGCTGTCAGTGGCTTACACAATATATACAGTACTTGTATGTGAATGGATGCCCTGAGCTCCCAGGATAGTTACAACTGTTCCATAACCTAGAACTAGATAAACTAATTAAAAAATGGTTGGATGGATGGGATTGCTTGGATATGTTAGAAATTGTGGACTAAGCAGATTTACATGATACCTTGTGTTGATACATTGATAGAGACCCACAGTAACAAAAAAGGAATTATGGGGCATCAAGTCAAGTCACCCTTTTAAATAAGTTCAAAAATTGTAATGAGAACAATGCCCAGATCACAAAGGAAATGGTCTTGTTAGGCAACTTCTGCTATTGCAAAGAAATTGCTTCATCTTGAGCTCTGTCAATAGCAATGCAAGGTCTACAAGTGATTGCATCCTTTAGGTCTCGTCCATCTTTATGAGGTCTACACCAGATGGGGACATGGTTAGCAACAGCACTCCTTCTTGTCCCAGGTGCTCTGACACTATAATACTATATATATAACTAATAACCTCCAGTTTGAGCATTCGTTTAACCTCCAGTTCCACTTTGACTTGTTTCACAGTATGGCCATTCTCTAATCCTCCCTCTCATCTCAGGGTGGTATGGCTTACCTTACTGGAGCCAGGAAGGTGGTCTTAAGGCACACACGTGTGAGAATCTGAATAAATGTTTTTGGTAATATCGCATAAAGCGCTTATGTTGAGAATGGTTTTCAGCAGATATCAGACAAAATAACGTTTATATGTTATAGTTTTAATTAATTTTTCTGCTGCAAAAGGAGAAAGATGTATGACACAGCATTCCTCTGCCAAATAGAGCAATCAGCAGCTTATGGCTCTTAAAGCCCTAAAGGTGGAATCTAGCGCTATAAGCTCAACTTGAATGAAAACCAAGTTAAGCCTACATTATTGACATTTATGAAACCTCACCTCTGTAAGGTGGCAGTTGAACGCTTCCAGTTGTTTGATGTTTGCGGAGGAATACAATTACTAAAGAAAGCTGAGGATGATGGAGAAATGTCCCTCAGCCAAATATTATCCTGTGACCTTTATTCATAGCCCAGATTCAGCCTTTGGAGGGCTCAGTGTCAACTTTAAATATTGAGTTAGGGTTAAATTCTTATGTTGCCGGTAGGTGTTAAAGTCACCTTAAATCTCACCTAAAATACAACAGAAAATAAATGTCAAATGCATCAAATATGTTTGGAAGGCAGGGAGTGCTCTCAAGCTCTCCCTGAACTCAAAATTATCTCAAGTTGGTCAAAATAACAAAAGAAGTTCTGTTGGAAAGATAATAAAGGAGAATAGATGGGCACTTGGCATTACACAACAGAAGGAATAAAATAATAAATGCCTTTTAACTGTTAACTATACATGTAAACTCCACCTACCTTTGGAGATTTCTGTACACTTACCTATGTCAGTACCATAAAAAACACTAACCATGAACATCTCCATAATATTCTAAATCCAACCATTTGGGCTACTGTATTGTATTGAAAGGAAGTATTATACCCAATCCTGGGGTTAATTTTTGGTCAGTTAACAGATTTATCCTTATGTTTAATTTTTATTTCAATTTTGCACTCTCCTTTGGTTGTTTTCAAGTTTTGTTGTTTAATTTAGGGGTTTTATTTCTTGCAGAATTAATTTATTTGTTACTTTTCATTTAGTTTTTATTTGTTTCATGTCCTTTGTTATTTTGTTTTTTAAAGAGTGTGATGGGGACCTGTCACATGGGTGTGTGACATTAAGTCACACGTGATGATGTAATCAGTGTGAGAAAGATATACAGATCCAAGATTGTGGATTCCTACTAACTTATTTGTATGATTGTGTGCTTCAATTTAGTATATAAAGTTATGCATTTCTGGCAATGTAATTGTCATGACTGGGGAGTCCCAAAAGCATAAAAGCTCCCTTACCACTTTCAAAGAATAGTCCTTTAGGGGGGAATATAGTCAAACTCTGACAGGAAAGTGCCTTCAAAAATTTACCAAAAAGCTATGTAGAGCACAAGGAATTGCCTGAAACAGCGAGGCAATCCACAGTGAACAAAGTCACACTACAGAATCCATAATCATAGTCAAAGATTTAAAAAAATCCAGAAATTAAGAAAGGCAATATCACAAGTAAACTCTCCACTCCTTGACATGTTCAAAATGAACCACCAGGAGGTCATTGGTTAGTGGCCTCACCCATTGGGGAACCACCCACAAAGCACATGAGACACAACCTAGGCCTTTCTCACGTAACAATAAACACAAAGAAAAATATACATGATACACATGAGTACAAGAAACATAAATACAAATTATTGGTAAAAAATTAGACAAATCAGACCAAAAACATGGAGTCCAGATATAACCTGCAGTAGAGTCTCTCAGCCTTTCTCATACCACTTTTTCCTATGTAGGTTTGATGACCTCCATGGTGAATCAAACAAGGTTGTCACAGCTGGTGGAGGGGTAGTCATCCTTGGTGATTCAAACATGATCATCAGAGTGGGGTGGAGGGGTTGTCCTAAACAATATAAACAATAAAAACAAACATAAACAATAGCAATCCGTGACCCACTGGTGACAGCCTGCAAACTAAAAAGAGAATCATGACCCAGTGGTTAAGGAACACTTTTCTACAGGACCTATCTACTGCCTACTAGTGGTTTAATAGCTTATTACTTAATTATTTTTCATATTTCACTGCTATTCTTCCAGTTTATAAATCTGTACCTCTGCTTTGTGAACACAAGTGTGGCAAGAGAAAAAGAGATGAATGAAAAAATCAACCAAGAAATTAATTGCACAGGATGAGCCATAAGACCTAGTCAGGAAAACATGTCAGGGTCAAAACCAAAGCTTTCAAAAGATTGTTCATCAAAAATAAAGGTAAGTGTGAGATTCGTCATTAGTAACAAAGGGAAGATCAAAGCCACGCTTTTAATAAATTCCATAATAAGACTTTCACTTTTACATACATTTTTTAAAATAATCTAATGATTTGGATGTGCATCTTACTGCCTTGCCATCGTTTATGCGTGTTGCTTAGTGACATCACACCCAGTGCCATAGACCAAGAGGGGGCATGGCAGCCTACAAGGCAACCATAAACAAAATAGCTGTAACAATAAATAAATAAACAAAATGGCTGTGTGTAACACTAAAAAATGATTTAATAACAGGAATGAAAAATCCTGTGGTGAAATAAGTGTCCAAATCTAACCTCAATAGCATTAGACAGAAGGTGAGATCTAACCCTAGCCAGGCACCAGTTAATTGCAAAGCCCTTTCAAGTACAAACCCACACATATACTTGGCCAAAACAGAAAAGCCAAAAGATGACAGAGGAAGCCATATATTCATAGATACAAAGGAACATGCAAACTTCACACATTCAGAGAGCTGGCTCAGGATTTGAACCTAGGATACTGGATTCATGAGGCATGATTGCTAATCTCTGAATGACTTTATATCCCTATTTCTGCCTAGCCTGGAATTATTGCTAAGGAGACAAGTGCATCTCATTTGAAAAATTGAATTGTCTTGAAATTTTTTCATTAGATGTTAATATAGCTTAGCATTTAGTGTTTTATGGAAAATGACACTGAATAACAACAGTTCTCACTTCCTTGTATACAATTTCAAGTGTATCTAGGAGTATTTTACCTTTAGTTAATGTTCACATGTTTCTTATAGCAGCTCTCCGACCTAGTACTAACCTCTGCATCACTAAACCCACTTTTACTGTTGGATGGCTTAAATCAAAACTTGAGCATAGTTTTGTTCATATCAGCATTTTTCATGGAGACCAAATGCTGATCCAACACGTGAATAACGTTTCTCACATTTCCAAATAAACCTCTTTATTTTTCTTCTTCATTGGAAGCTTTTTAAGCACTTGACCTATTGTTCCAAGCCCTATTTCAGAGACTATGAATATGTGCCAAAGTCAAATGAGGTTTCAACAGTGTATGAACTTGGACATCCAAGAAGCTATTTACACTGAAGAAACAAGCTTTCAATATTTCTGTTGCTGATATATCAACAGGATGAACTCACAGCTGCATAATTTGGGCAGTGATGATTTTAAGAAGCAATGGACCATAAAAGGACTGATGATCCAGGTAAAGATCACCTCCACAGCTGTCAGTATAATCTCAAGGAAGCAGTGGAGCACAGAATGTTCCTATCAATGATATTGCTTAGCTTTTTTTGCTTTTCCTTTTACTTTAGTATGCCTGTCAAGAATAGACCAGCACATGCTTTCAGATTGGTCATGAATGAATGTGTTTGATTTACTTGTTACATCAATATGAGCTTGCCTTTTCTCTGAGATAATAAAACAGACTCTTTGACAGCACTGCTTTTTGTTGAAATCAACAGAAATATAACAATCTTGTGGTCATTGAATAGAATATAAATGTTGACATCTAACCATGTCACTGGCCATGCCATTCTACCATTAATCTGCCATTGTGAGGTTTTGACACTTTGTTTGCTTGTAAACTTAGGCTGTTATCTGGTTTTAATATTGTGGTGACCTATGCTACTCATTCATCATGCACTGATATACTTTGGCATTCTAGTTAGGTTTCATGAAAAATTATACTTAATAAGACATTTTTCACTTCTTCCTTGAATGCAATATCATATTTAGCCAAGAGTGTTTTGTTTTTATAATGTTCATGTATATTACATGTATATTTCTGCTATTTAGATTATAGAACAGGCTATATGTTTTATTTGTATTGAACTTTAAACCACCTAACTTTCAGGTTTGGTCATGACAACTGATTCACTGTATAATATTAAGCAAATCACTTATGCCTTCTAACTGTACAAATAACATAACCTTTGCAAAACTACTTGATTCAAAATATGGGTCATGGAGGCCAGAAACAATTGCATTAGCATTCAGCATAGGGCATAAAGCACCCTGGAGAGGATGCTAGCCATCACAGATACCATTCAAACACACCCACATGATCAATAAGGAATTGTCAATTAACCTAACCTAACCTTGAATAAAATCCATACAGATACAGGGGAATGTGCAAACATGAGCAGTACGACATTAAAACCCAGGGGAATTTTTCAAAGAAGAAGCAGTGCTAATACTTGCACTACTGTGCATTTCACTTTAATGTATTGTAATAAATACAGACAACAACGTCAAAGGTTTGGGGTTTTTAGCCCCGTATACTGCAAAAAATCAAGGTCAAAATAATTCCAGCAAACCATTAGACACATAGGGATGTGTAGACGGACAATATATGGAGGCGGACCAGAAATTAAACCATGGGATGCTGGGAAAGACATGGTGATGGATGGGTAAATGACATCATCAAACTGGGACCAGAGGGTAGAAAGGAACCCGGAAATACTGAGGTTATTTGAGTTGCCCGGGTGGAATTATGGCGATGTTGCTTCATCTTTTCTAAAGAAATAGAAAGAGAGAGGTTAGTACCCCACTGTTGTCATCTGGCACGACTTGTCACTTTGCACGTCAGGTCCTTAAGCTGCTCTCCAAGCAGTCATGCGTGACAGTATATTTTAAACATTTACACTGGTTGTTGATCTTATAAGTCACTTTACATAAAGGAGTTAAACAAATACACATAATATAATAATACATAATAATACAAATATATATAACTAGCTCTGCTACCCATCTAAGATGGGTTAAAATCTTAAGTTATCAATGTAGACTTCATGTTGATTTATTTGATACATGAGTTATCCATTTGGTATGGTTTAATAATACTCACCCAATCACTTTTCCTCGCGGCAGCCTTCTCATCCTTTGATAGACCTGCCCATTGTTGTTGCTTCCTCTTGGCTTTGTTCATCAAACTGATTGCTCTTATAGTATAGTGTTTTGACAGTGGTGGTCACTGCCACATTGGCCTGGTTCAGTGACTCCAGCCTAGTTGGGTCAGGGCTTTAGTTTCTCAATGTTTGTGTCAATTTATTATTATTTTCACTCATCCATTGCCCACTACGCAAAGTTATCAATCATTAGCATTACAGCTACAAACTTCATTCACATGGCCCAAGCAGGTACAAGAAAGTTACTATCATGCTGTAACAGAATAGGCTGATAAAATCAATTTGTCAATTTTTAAACTCTTATTTAGTATTTAATTGCCATTTTTGATCTTTTTGACACTTGTTTTGCATATTTTGCCTATTTTAAAATTTTTCTTCATAACACTAGCAACTGGATGGACATACAAACACTTTTCATTAAGATGTATAATAATAATAATCAATCCAATAAATCAGGCTATGTATAAGAAAACACCATCAACTATGTGGCCATCCTAAGCCATCGTCTGCACCTTGCACATCCATTTGCTTTGCAGTATAGGTTTTTAATTTTAAAGTTTGGCTGCCCCGCTTTGGCACTTATGTCTTGCCCCATAACCAGTTTCCTCTAGTTTCCCACTTCTTTATTTGAGTTTGCATCTTGTAAGAAGTTGTAACATGTTCTCAAAAGATTGATTGATTGACTTCACTGTCTGCTCCGCTTTGCTCTGGTTTGTTTTAATCAAATTTCTATTAACATTTCAACATCAAATACAACAATGGATCAAACAGAAATGTAAGCACCCCCAATCAACCCAGTCCTGTAAAGAAATAAATCAAGTTAGAGTGCCTGTGCTACCCAAAAAATGGACACCACCTGCAAATGGTCTCCATAGGGAAGAAAGAGAAGGGATATACTGAAACTGGAAAAATCAGGTATTAAGAATAAGGACAGTACAACTGGGTACCCACCATGTAATCTTGAACCAGCTTCTCCACTGATTTCCATCTTTCAATATTGGGGTCAGATGACTTCAGAGAGTTTTAGTAAGAGCTGAGTTATAGAACGAAGGTTTCTAAAAGGAAAAGCAGGGTATTTCCAGCGAGAGACTAACATTGTTTTGTAGAAACTGCCCCTAAAGAGAATAATCTCTGCTGGATAACAGTATGAGAGAGAGCACAGAGGTATAACTGAAGTAATATTTGAGGTACTAGAGGAATATTAGAAAGAATGGAGGATTAAAAATTGGAAAAACCAGACCAGAAAGTATGTAAAATCGGCAATTCCAAAAATCATGTATAAAAATGTACCTTGAACTTTAGCAATAGTATAATAATATTTTCCATTATGTAGAGGAGACACAGTAAATATCACATTGCCAGATTGAAATTATAGATAAAGGCCTATAGGATGCATTACAAATAATTGGATATTGGACAGACACTAGCTTCATGGTGAGGGAGAGAAAGCAGAGGAAGTTATAGAGTGGCTTTAGAGGATCATAAGAACAGATCTTAGATGTAAACAGAAGAGAAAGAAGAAAGAAAAAATATTATAAACAATTCTCAGTGACTGGAAGATCTGGAGCCCAGTGTCATCATAATTATGTCTAAGCCCCTTAACATGCACACGTACCGGTCCCGGTACATAACGACGATTGGACGACGTCACAATCATGTCACAGCCATGTGTACATGCCCCTCTGTCATGCACCTCGACATACTACACATTAAATGAAAATTCAGAGTCTTGTCTTTCCGATGATATAAGCCATTTTGACACACAACAACCACAGCACTGACACTAAATCCTTTTTTACAGAGAAGTAAATACTTTTAAGAGCTGACTTTTCCTACTTTTGACTACCTTTGAAGGCTCTCTGCAAGTTAAACATCAATATTTCCGAGCAATATTGATCTCATTCTGTCCGTAAGGCTCCAGGGAATATAATCCAGTAAAATGATTAGGTCCAAAACACACGATAGATCCTCAAAGGGACAAAAACTCCAGAAAACGTTTTTTAACTCGAGACTAGCTCTGACATTTTTTTTCATTTCTATTGGTCATATCAGACGTAATTTGTTTCTGTCGGCAATAACCATGCTAAAGCATGTTACACGGAAGTGTTAGCTTCTGATTGACACCTAAGTTGGCCAATTACGATTAGTCTGGGGGGTGACTGGCACCTCGTATAGCCAACGAGTGTCACAGACAGCTGAACGATGACGCACAACTCCAAACCCTGGTAGAATCTACCAGTTTGATTGGACGCTGTGAGTGACACTCCAAACTTACAGCCAATGAGCAGCTGAGCACGCCGATATGTAACTTGCCATACCAACTTGTAAACAAAACCGATCGAAGCTGGCATTTGTGCCAGTCTAGAGGTCTTTATTTTCACAAAAAAAACTTAGGCGAGAACAAAAAAATTAATTTTTTTCTGCGAGTTCTAATGTGCATAACTTTTGATCAATCACACCTACAGTGATTCTGACTACTAAGGGTGAAACTAGAGAAAGTTACCTTTACAAAGAGACCAAACATGTGTTTATACTCCAGTTCAATAACAGCAATGATTCTAATTTGGAGAGGTCAAATTACAAGCGATTTAGCAAAAATGACCCCGGGAGTCACAATGACACATCTAAGGAGGGAAAGATATGGGGTTGCCACCAATATGTTGAAGTGAACTGTGGAAAATAGGGGCATGTGAGTGCCAAATATAGCATTGGCCATGTCCTTAAAACAACAAAAACAAACTTTACTTATATAGCATATTTTCATACAAACAATGTAGTTCAAAGTGGTGTACAAAATTAAATAAAAGGAAGTTAATATAAAACATAACCAACAAGTTTATGCAGTAATGTTATACAGTATGCAATAAAGAAAAAGGTAACGTTGAATGGCCAGAAAGACATAAAAAGCAAAAAAAAATCAAGTTAGGCTGGAGAAAAAAACAAAATCTGCAGGGATTCCAAGGCCAAAAGTTCACCCAAACCCCACTGAGCATTCTACCTAACATAAACATTCTAAATTAGTCCTCATGTTTTTAAGAGTAAAACACAGGGGAAGCATGGCATCTTAATCAGGTGGTGGTGGCACAGGTCACCACCACAGAAAAACTGGAAAAGACATCAGAGAATAGTTCAGATTAGTAGGGAATTGCAGAACCCAGAGGAAAATGATAATTCAATACCCATATAGTGTAATGGGGATACAATAAACTAAAATGTAGCTACGGAAATGCCATTTTAAAATAAAGGGTTTCCAGTGAGAGTTGGACTCCGCCAGGGCTGCCCTTTGTCACCGATTCTGTTCATAACTTTTATGGACAGAATTTCTAGGCGCAGCCAGGGTGTTGAAGGGGTCCGGTTTGGTGGACTCAGGATTGGGTCACTGCTTTTGCAGATGATGTTGTCCTGTTTGCTTCATCAGGCCGTGATCTTCAGCTCTCTCTGGATCGGTTCGCAGCTGAGTGTGAAGCGGCTGGGATGAGAATCAGCACCTCCAAATCCGAGAGCATGGTCCTCAGCCGGAAAAGGGTGGAGTGCCCTCTCAGGGTTGGGGGAGAGATCCTGCCCCAAGTGGAGGAGTTCAAGTATCTCGGGGTCTTGTTCACGAGTGAGGGAAGAATGGAGCGTGAGATCGACAGGCGGATCGGTGCGGCGTCCGCAGTGATGCGGGCTCTGCATCGGTCTGTCGTGGTGAAAAAGGAGCTGAGCCGTAAGGCAAGGCTCTCAATTTACCAGTCGATCTACGCTCCTACCCTCACCTATGGTCATGAGCTATGGGTAGTGACCGAAAGAACGAGATCGCGAATACAAGCGGCTGAAATGAGTTTCCTCCGCAGGGTGTCTGGGCTTTCCCTTAAAGATAGGGTGAGAAGCTCAGTCATCCGGGAGGGGCTCAGAGTAGAGCCGCTGCTCCTCCGCATCGAGAGGAGTCAGATGAGGTGGCTCGGGCATCTGATCAGGATGCCTCCTGGACGCCTCCCTGGTGAGGTGTTCCGGGCACGTCCAACCGGGAGGAGACCCCGGGGAAGACCCAGGACACGCTGGAGGGACTATGTCTTCCGGCTGGCCTTGGAACGCTGGGATTCTCCCGGAAGAGCTGGAAGAAGTGGCGGGGAGAGGGAAGTCTGGGCCTCTCTGCTTGCTGCTGCCCCGCGACCCGACCTCGGATAAGCGGAAGAGGATGGATGGATGGATGGATGGGTTTCTAGCAGTTTTTTTTTAAATTGCTCTACAGTATTAGCCTAGCAAATTTCTATTGGTAAAATATTCCAAATTTGAAGTGCATAACAACAAAATGCTGCTTCTTCTCTTCTTTTCAGGTTATGACTTGGAGTGTAAGGGGACAGACATTCTAAAATATAGGACAGGGTGAGATTATTTAAGGCATTGTAAACCATCAGTAGTATTTTAAAGTCAATTCCAAATGACACGAGTAATCAATGTAACAATGCTAAAACTGATGAAATGTGCTCATGATTTCTTTTACTAATTAAGATTTTTGCAGCTGCATTTTGCACTAACTGTAACCGATTGATGTTTTTCTTAGGTAGTCCTGTAAGGAGTGCATTACAGTAATCTAGTCTGAAAAAGTGTGAATTAATTTTTCAGCATCATGTAAAGTTATGAGAGGTCTAACTTTATATACAGGGTGGTCCATATTTATGTTTATGATTGAAAAAGTGTTACTGTCAATGTTATTATCAAGTAACCAATAAAACATGAACATTAAGAACTTTAAATGTGTTTTCATCCCCAGTTCTCCATGGTGTGGTCCAGGTAGCTTGGCACATCTGTATGGATATCCTCTGAAATTCTTCTGTGATAGCTGCAAGTAGCTCAGCCACATTGTGACTGTGATGTTGATACACCATGTCTTTTAGGTAACCCCACAGGAAAAAGTCTGGTGGGGTCAAATTGGGAGTCAGCCATTCATAGACCCACGTCAGCCAATCCAGCACTGCAAGAATGTTTTATTCAACCACAGTTGCACTGGTACGGCGTAGTGTGGCTGTGCTCCATCTTGCTGCCACTACAGATCATCAATGTCCGATCATGCAGACAATAAAGGATACAGAGTACCGATAAGCAACCAGGACAGCAGGGGCCTCATGTATAAATGGTGCATACGCACAGAAATGTTGCGTAAGAACGTTTCCATGTTCAAATTGCGATGTATAAAACCTAAACTTGGCGTAAAGCCACGCACATTTCCATGGTACCTCATACCCTGTCGTACGCAAGTTCTGCGCTCGGTTTTGGAGACTGGCGGCACCCAGCGTCAAAGCAGTGCTACTGTTCCTGTTTGGTTATCCTTTATTTCTTAGATCCACATTCCTGACGCGGCTTTATAAATACACTGAAACTAACCGCATATTGTTTATTAGTGTAATGCATCTGATTGTAATTACCTTGTAACAATATAATGGTCCAGGGAACAGCCATAGTATTCCAAATACCATAACTGCATAACTTCATCTTTTTCTTCTTTAAGCTGCTCCCTTTAAGGGTTGCCACAGCGGATCATCTTTTTCCATATTACTCTCACTGTACCACTCGGAGCATTTATATTATTGTATCTGAGTGGGGAATCACAGCAGCAGCTGATTGGAAAGACAATTATTGGGATTATAGCATCAAGCACATGCTGCCTCAGCCACGGCAAAACGTTTCAAAGCCTTTCCTGTACGGACCTCGCGGTTCAGAAACAGTTTCATCCCAAGAACTATAAACTCACTCAATCAATTGCTCCTTGTAGAACTGTTTGTACTTTTAAATACAATTACCCCACTGTAAACTTGCACTAGAGTTATAAAATTGCACAACCGGCGCCACTTCATAAAGCGCATATTTACATATGATGACGATATCATTTTTAAGATGAAATGCAGCAAAATATGTTGATTATATTATACAGATAAAACTTTAACTTCATTTAAATAATCTGTATTGTTAATAATTAAACATACGAGGACACGGTGCAGCAGCAATAGCGAGTTCACTTATTGTTTCTGCCTCGTGGTGTATATTTGCTGAGGCTGGCACGACACTGGAAGGATAGACGGATAGAATAATTAAACACGTACTATGAAGGTATTTCAATGTGCTTTAAAAGTTTTAAAGTATCGTCGTTGGAAGGTTACAGATGGCTTAACGTCTATTACAGAGCTGATTGTGTGGCAATTGGGTATTTGGGGAAAGAAAAGTAAGGGCAGAAATTGGAGGTTAGTACTTTGAAAGAGACAGTACTGCTACAATAAATTATTTCATCGAAGGTCGCGCATGGCGCAGCAGCATCTTGTGTGAGACATGAACAATCACTACACCATCGTGTTCCCATGTTTAATAACATGCTTTCATTCCAACCATCATGAAAATCATATCACGTATACATCTCAGTATTTTAATTATTCAGAGAGCTGTAATATCATGAATGTAATGGATTCTGTGTCCTGTCGGAGAAAGACAAAGAACGGAAGCACGTAGTGATTCACACACATAGAGCACATAGAAGATCAAATACAAAACAAAGCATTTAACGTGCTACTTTAATTACAATGTGATTTGAGAAACTAGTAAATTAAATGATTTTAAGATTAAGTTTATGATGTTCTACTTTAATGACAAAATAAACTACGTGATTAAAGTGGAAATTTCAAGATTAAAGTTGACATTTTGTGCTTTGTTTCCACTGTGTGCCTAGTTTTTTTTGTTTTTACCCTAATAAGCTTTCATATGACACTCAGACGGTGGGCTACGATTTGCCTTTTCACGCCGACTTTGATATGTGAATTCTTTTTTATTTTGCAACTGTGCAACTTTGTGAACTTGAGCTTTTGAGATTCTCCGACACGCTATGTCAGTCGATCAACTTCCTTTTGTTGATTATACCACTGTTTAAATCAACAAATACTACGTTTTTCCTTTGCCTCCACTTGGTATTCGCTGAAATTCTAATTTTTTCCCCCGTACTTTTACCATTGTCTTTTCACAGAACACTGAGCTTATGATTTGCATATTCAAAGAGGCATAATTCTGGGAGGAATTGGGGGCGAGACAGCAGGCACGTGCGTTACTTTTCACGCTGACTGGGATTTATGTAGCAGAAGAACATGGAAGTTGGAGTACGCACAGATTTCTGCATCTGGATTTTTCTGTGCGTAAGCACATTTCGGCTTTTGTGCTCACGTCATATTATAGTGCGAATTCTATGCACGCAGTTATGCATGAGGCCCTAGAACTTTTGTCATCAATATCAATGGTCACATGAGGGTTTTCTCCCCGACAGTACACGCAAATGTACCGGTTGGACTCATCTGTCCTAATGATGTGCTATGCCAAAACTGGATTCTGCTGCAGCATTCCTAGCCACACGTCTGCAAACTGCATGCGCCTGTCCGGATCATCCTCATTGAGAGCAATAACCAAATGAGGATAATATGACTTTAAATTCAGGTCCTTCATTATTCTCTGCTGTGCAAGAAATATTCAGCTGTTTGGACACACGCTGCTGTGAGTTCAGCCTCTCAGGGAAACTTTGAAAGGCATTCACCACAAGAGCTGTGTTGGCAGTATGTACATTTCTGGACCTACCTTGCTTCCTTTGCTTGCAAAATAGTATCGCTGATATTGAATTTTGCGTTTATTCTCATGATGGTTAGCACACTAGAGCTACTGCCTCCAAATTCAGCTGCCATTCTCGTTTCACCACCACATAGTTGTTTGTTGCGTAGTATAAATGCACACAACGTATGCACTGCTCTAGCAACAATCAATTTGCAGCAGGGGTTTTCCTGCTCCAGCACATTGTTACTCCCATTTTCAGGCTACACAGTGATGCCATTTTTGATACTTTTCGTGCAATAGTTTAAATGCTACAGCCTGTGAAATGTCATATACTGTACATAAATATGGGCCACCCTCTATAATTTATTCCTATATTCCTTAAGTGAAAGAATGCAATCCTAGTAATCTGATTAATATGTAATTTATAATCTAGGTCAGAGTCAATAGTTACCCTTAAATTCTTAATTCTTACCTCTGACTTGACGTTTAAGCCTAAGGGATCAAGTTTATTTCTAATACCCTCACAATATCGCTGCCAGGGGGTGCTGCATGGATCCCGGAGCCTGTATGGACACCTCTACAGCCCCACCCAGAAGTGCAATTAGCCACAAGTGATCAAGCACCTGAAGCACTTCCGGGTGGGCTATAAAAAGGGCCAGCATCCATCACTCATGAGCCAGAATCGGGAGGAAGAGGACACGGTTACCTGAGAGGAGTGGTGGTGCCAAAGGAAGGGTTGATTGATTGCTGAATTGTGCTTTGGGACTGTGTTGGGCCGATGGGACACAGGAAAGACGTGCCTCACGGCTGAAGAAAGAAATAAAAAGCCTTTTGATTTTACACGTGCCTCAGTGTGAATCTGTGCCGGGTCAGGCGTCTATTGTAAAAGTTAGGGGATGCTATCGCTCCCTTGAACCCCTGTCCAAGACTCCAGACACCAAGTAAGATTCCAAAAGTAGACTATATTTATTAACAATAGTGCACAATTCATCCTCTCTTCCACAATACTCATTAAACACACAATTCTAATCACAATAAACAATCCACCACTCCCAGACGTGTTGCCCTCCTACCACCCAGCTCAGCTCGCTGTCTGGAAGCTGTCACAGTCTTTTTATAGTCCCTGACCCGGAAGTGTTCTAATCCCCAGTTCATGTGATCCTTATCACTTCCAGGTCAGATAAAAAGTCCTTTTCTTCATCCCGGAAGTACATCACTTCTGCTGTCGCTCTGCCTATGACGCACTTCCGGGTTATAGGGCACATATGACTCTCTATTCCTCCCTGCAGCCTCCTCTGTTGGCCCCTGGGGTATCCAGCAGGTTTGTAAGGGAAAACTCCATGGTCCATGATTCCCTGCTGGCATCTGGGGCACCTCCATGCTGCAGTGAGAGCTCCATCTGGTGGCCTGGGGGTATTGGCTGTGGTTATATGAATCACGTAACACAAAGTAGTTTGAATTCCTGAGCTTTCAGCCCCTGCCAGAAGCCATCACCAGAGTGTAATGCTTAGACATATAAGAATCAAAGGTAATATATAGCTAAATTGTGGGGGTCTGTCAGGGGTTTGGTCAGTGTATTTGGGTGGGTAATGAGGTGGTGGTTGGGAGGAGTACTGGTCATAAAGTTTTATTTGTTATGAACATGTTCTTATTAAGTTTGCATATGCTGAGTCCAAATGTCTGTTGATGGCGTTTTCGTTTGATAGCCAAGATTCAACCAGCTCTCTGGCACTTTAAGTACTGGCCTTAAATCTTATTTGTACATTGTCCCAGTTAAATGTATGTCCAGTTGATTTTGTATGCCTATAGATCAGTGATCGTGAGCCCTTCCTTCTGATGGCGTTTTGATGCTCCTGTATACGTGTTGCGATTCTTTTTGATGTTTGTCCTATGTATACCACTGGGCAAGAACTGCATGGAATGCTAAAAACTGTGTTTCGTGTTTCTGCTGTCAATTTCTTGTTTTTGGCATTGAAAAGGACAGTGTGCAGATTGTTTGAAGGCTTGTGTGCTATTCTGATACCTGATTTGGACAGGATGCGTGCTATGCCTTCTGACACTCCGTGATGATAAGGAAGTGAGTACCAGGTGAGATGGGGGTCTGGTTTGAGTCAATTGTATGCTGAGTTCTCTGGCATCTCCTGTGTAGGCATTGTTCTCCCTTTGTGAATCTCCATCTGCAAATATATATATATATATAGATATATATATATATATATATATATATATATTGTGGCAGTACACTACATAGTCCATAAGGCCCTGCTGGAACTCAGGGCACGATCCTGCTGTCGGGAGAGCTCCTCCTGGCGGCCTGGGGTGAGGGCCGGAGCACGAAGCCGGCAGTCCTCCACAATTCCCCCACCTCAGCGACGACAACTGGGGCAGAGCATCCGGCCCCGCGAGGTACGTCCTCCTCCAAGAGGACGCGTCAGCCGGAGCCTGGCTGCGTTGTCCATGTCTTCCGGCGAACCTTGGGGGAACGGTGTATCCTTTATCCGCCCGCTCCCCTGTCCTCCGGGAACAGTCTCGCCACTCGTGGCCCAGCCGACGGCAGTTGTAACACTGACAATGTCCTCCTGGGTGTCTCCCTCTGTAAGACCAGAAACACCTCCGTCAGCGTCACCTCCGCCCCTTTCTCTGCCAAGGAGGGGTTTATGGCCGCTTTGCTGCCCTTTATCCCTCTCTCTGATATGTCAGGAGTCCCACGCTTTATTTTGGGGATCTCCTGTTTCATCTGGGGCTTGTGCTCAGCTTGAGGTTCTCTATGGAAAAGAGAGCGCCTCTTTGCTGTTTGCATGCCCGTTGTCCTTCAGTTATTAGGAGGCGGCGTCATTAGCACCGCCTCGCCCCGATGAACAGCACCATTCAGCTGCACCGGCACAAGCGGCGCTTCCCCCGGCGCTCCTATCGCCGGCACTACCCCGCACATAGGACCGGTTGGGAGCTGGAAACTTGTACGGCTCTGGGTGGCCACGTCACACGCATGCCCCGGACCGTTTACTCTTTTCACCAACCCTTCGGTCACTGTGTCACAATCCTTTGTCGGGCACACGGTGCTTTGACACGCGCTACTTATTATTTGCGGTGCCGGTTCGCATTGTGTCCCTTTATGCTCTACGACACGGGTCAGACTCACCTGCACTCCCGCATCGATCACCTCTGGAGCTTCTCGGCCCAGCCGCTGCACGAAGTCCTTCAGACCCTTCAACGGGGCTGCGCCGTCGCTCCCAATTCCTCCACACGTTCCTTCAGTTCATCCAAATCCTGCAAGAAATGCCGTAGGGGCTTGAGGTATTCCTTGAGCCCCCGTAAGTCCACACAGTTAATGTTTATGGCCGGCGTTGTTTTCGCTTCCGCGTTTTGCTTACCCTCCTGCCACGTGTTCAGCTGGGTCGCGCAAAGGCTCTTGGAGTCCTCAGAGGAACAGCTGGCTACTCCGAGCCGGCTGAGATCTGCCTTTTCCTTTTCACCGGCAGACCCTTCAGCCACAACCCATCCCTCTTTGTCAGTTGCTGTTTGTATTGGTGCTGCTTTGCATGCCTTCCCCTCCCCTTCCAGGAGGCTTGGACCCGTCAGGGAACGAACGACCTCGTCGGAGGACTCAGAGTGTCTTTCACCTCCCCCTCATGCACCGCGGGTGACCAGTCTGTTGTCCTCGTAGGGAGCCATCGCTAGTCGTCTTGCGTCCTGGCCTGCCTTCTGGGAGCCGCAGCCATTTTGCCAAAGCATGAGGCAGTCATCCGAGATGCCGCTGCGATTCTCTCGGTGGGCATCTGCAAAACAGGATACAAATAAAGCCGACACGTCAGGCGTTGTACCTGCAGCTACCTTCGTAGCGGATGGCGGAACCCCCGGACTGTCTAGGGAGTCCGATGCACTCGACCGCTGTCCGTGTCCTGAGTGTTTTGCTACCCGGGCTTGCTCGGCCCAAATTAGCGCTCTGTCTTCCTCGCTCCTGGTCAGGTAGGTCCAGGTCATTTCGGCGTCCGTCAGGCCCTGCAGGCCGCTGGGACTGACCTTCTTTTACCCTGTCTTCTTGCCCATCGTTCTCCGAATTGGACTGACGCTCGCCGCCGTAGCATTTTCAGTAGCGGGTGGTGTTTGCACCTCCGTGAAAAGATGGGGAATTCACTGAGGGTTGTCTGCCCACACAAAATTTGTTTTAGATGCAGGTCCTCTGCCAACAGACGGCCAGAGAATCCTGCTGGCTACGCCAGTGTGGCAGTAGGGGGCGCTAGTGCTCCCTTGAACCCTCAGGTACAACTCCAAACACCAGGTAAAAGTCCAAGACTTTTTATTTTTTTCCACAGTGCACCAAGCACCTTCCACACTACTCATAAATCACTACTAATCACTAAATAAACACAATACTATAATTTTCTCTCCTCCTCGCCCAGACACTTTGCTCCTCTCCCTCCCAGCACAGCTCAGTGTGTGGACTGGCCCATAGTCCTTTTATAGCCCCTGACCCGGAAGCGTTCCTGTCCAATCAGACCACAGTTCCTTATTCCTTCCGGGTCAGGGCAAACAGTCCTGTTCTTCACCCCGGGAGCACATCATTCCTTCCTGTCACGTGACCGTGACATAATCCCGGGTTATAGGGCACACAAGAGCCCATGAGACCCCCTACAGCGACTCCTGGTGGTCCCCAAGGTATCCAGGAAGGCTTTGTAAAAGCACTACATAGTCCATAAGGCCCTGCTGGAACTCGGGGCACGATCCTGCTGTCGGGAGAGCTCCTCCTGGTGGCCTGGGGGTGAGGGCTGGAGCACAAAGCCGGCAGTCCTCCACAATATATACACACACACAATATACAAAATATATATACAGTAATCCCTCGCTATATCATGCTTCAACTTTCACGACTTCACTCTATCGCGGATTTTATATGTAAGCATATCTAAATATATAACGCAGATTTTTCGTGCTTTTGGTTTCTGCGGACAATGGGTCTTTTTACTTCCGGTACATGTTTCCTCAGTTGGTTTGCCCAGTTGATTTCATATTGGTGGATGGCTGAGAAGCTAACCAATTAGAGCACACAGGTAAGTTCCTGTGTGCTGATTGGCTCAGCGACGGAGCGCCAAATTCAATGACACTACAGGAAATGATTAAAGCAGAGCACCGAATTCTGGAACGCAACCCCCGTGATTGAGGAGGGATTACTGTATATATATATTGTTACACACATGCGCTTCGGAGGCAGTCAACAAGACCAAAGGTAATCGATTTAATATATTTTACTTATTATAAGAAATAATCCCGGGAACGAGACATCAACCACTTCCTCATCCATAAGAGCCTGATGATGACATCACTTCCAATCCTCCAATGATGACGTCACTTCCGCCGCCAGATGACAGTGAACACTTCTGACCCCCCCGATGACGACGTCACTTCCGCCCCCTCCCATGACAACATCACTCTACCCCCCACCCCCATCATGACGACGTCACTTCTGGCCCATGATGCTTCCAGTTTCACATGATGACGTCATTTCCGCTTTAATCATTTCCTGAAGCCATTTGGTATCTTGTATAAAAGCCACCATTACACATGCCAATTTGTCGAATGTTTGATGTTTTTTCATCTAGTTTGACCAACACTATTGCATCACAGCACCTGCAGGATGTGATAACAGCCATTTTGCACCACTTTGCTCACTACATATTAGTTGTAAGCAGGTGATGGAGGTAAGAAATAGTTAACCAATTAGAGTCACGATATGATTAGGAGGCCAAAATGACTAGGCCATGGAGGGTAATTTAGCCAGGACATCAATTATAGCATACATGGAAATCCACAAATTTGCAAGTTTATCAACAACAACAACATTTATTTATATAGCAGATTTTCATACAAAAAAATGTAGCTCAAAGTGCTTTACATAATGAAGAATAGAAAAATAAGAGACACAGTAAGAAAATAAAATAAGTCAACATTAATTAACATAGAATAAGAGTAAGGTCCAATGGCCAGGGGACAGAAATAACAAAAAAACTCCAGACGGCTGGAGAAAAAATATAATCTGCAGGGATTCCAGGCCATGAGACCGCCCAGTCCCCTCTGGGCAATCTACCTAACATAAATGAAACAGTCCTCTTTGTATTTATGGTTTTCACGGAAGGACTTGATGATGATGATGATGATCACGTGGACTTCTGGCTTTTAGTCCATCAATGCTGGGGCATCATGGTGCTTTGAGTAGGTGGTGGTGGCGCAGGCCGCCACCACAGAAACGGAAAAGAAACAGAAGAGAGTAGGGGTCAGTACGGATTTTAGAGCCACCATGAATAGTTATTATGATGAATTGAACATACAGAGTATCAGGATTAAGATAAAGTGAAGTTATAAAAAGGCCATGTTAAAGTAATGTGTTTTCAGCAGTGTTTTAAAGTGCTCTACTGTATTAGCCTGGCTAATTCCTATTGGCAGGCTATTCCAGATTTTAGGTGCATAGCAGCAGAAGGTCGCCTTACCACTTCTTTAAAGTTTAGCTTTTGGAATTGTAAGGAGACACTCATTTGATGATCTAAGATTACGATTTGGAATATAGGTGTCAGACATTCCGATATATAAGATGGAGCGAGATTATTTAAGGCTTTATAAACCATAAGCAGAATTTTAAAGTCAATTCTGAAAGACACAGGTAACCAGTGTAGTGACATCAAAACTGGAGAAATGTGTTCGATTTTCTTTTCCTAGTTAGGATTCTAGCAGCTGCATTCTGCACTCGTTGCAAATGATTTATGTCTTTTTTGGGTAGTCCTGAGAGGAGTGCGTTACAGTAATCTAGTCGACTAAAAACAAAAGCGTGAATTAATTTCTCAGCATCTTTCAATGATATAAGAGGTCTAACTTTTGCTATATTTCTTAAGTGAAAAAAATGCTGTCCTAGTGGTCTGATGAATATGTGATTTAAAATTCAGGTTACAGTCAACGGTTACCCCTAAGTTTTTTACTTCCGTCTTAACTTCTAATCCTAATTAGCGGTTAATCCAAGTTTATTTCTGATAACCTCACTGAATCCGTTTTGCCAATCAATAAAATTTCAGTTTTCTCTTTATTTAACTTGAGAAAATTACTATTCATCCATTCAGAAATACCAGTAAGACATTGTGTTAGTGATCGAGAGAGTCGGTGTCATCAGGTGCTATTGATAAGTACAGCTGTGTGTCATCAGCATAGCTGTGGTAGCTCACGTTGTAACCTGAGATAATCTGACCTAACGGGAGCATATAGATTGAGAAAAGAAGCGGACCCAGGATAGAGCCTTGTGGAACACCATATAGAATATCATGTGTCTTTGAGTTGTGATTACCACAACTAACAAAGAATTTTCTCCCTGCCAGGTAGGATTCAAACCAATTTAAGACACTGCCAGAGAGGCCCACCCATTGACTAAGGCGATTTCTAAGAATATTGTGATCAATGGTATCAAACGTGCGCACTCAGATCGAGGAGGATTAGAACAGATAAATAAATGGCCTCTGTCTGCATTTACCAAAGTCATTTACTACTTTAACGAGTGCAGTTTCTGTACTGTGATTTGTTCTAAAACCTGACTGAAATTTATCAAGAATAGCATGTTTATTTAAGTGGTCGTTTAACTGCATAATGACTGCCTTCTCTAGAATTTTACTTAAGAAGGGCAGGTTAGAGATGGGTCTAAAATTTTCAAAAGCAGAGGGTCAAGATTATTTTTCTTGAGCAGGGGTTTAACTACAGCAGTCTTAAGACAGTCTGGGAAAACCCCCGTATCTAATGACGAGTTTACTATGTCAAGAATATTATCAATAAGCGCCTGATACTTCTTTGAAAAACCTGGTTGGTATTGGGTCAAGGACGCAGGTGGAGGGTTTCATTTGAGAGATTATTCTATGTAAATCAGGTAAATCTATCCTGGTGAAAGAATTTAATTTGTTTATAACGGAGTACTGGGGCTTAGGAGGTTCACAGTGTTGGGGAGATATACTATATTATTTCTAATATCATTAATTTTTGATTGAAAAATATAGCAATGTTCTCACAGGTTTCGCTGGAAGTATTATGGGGGCATTCCTTTGTGTTACCTGGGTTTAGCAGACGATCAATTGTAGAAAATAAGACTCTGGGATTACTAGCATTGTTATTTATAATCTTAGAGAAATAGCAGCGCTCTCAAGACGGACTGTGTTATTGTATTCTGTTATTTTAACCTTCAATATCTCATAATGGATAGTTAGTTTAGTTTTCCTCCATTTACGCTCAGCTCTACGACATGTTCTTTTTAAATCAGACACTCTTTGGGTCTTCCATGGTATAACAATGCTAGAAGATTTTTTAACTGTCTTTTCAGGTGCAACTATGTCAACAGCAGCTCTTACTTTAGAATTAAAGTTTTCCACTTACTATTTACATCATCCTTGCTATTATAGCTGGCACTATAAACGGACTGATTGCTTAGAATGTTTGTAAGTTTTACAGCTGCTGAGGAGTCAAAGAAGCGTTTTTTAACAATATGCTTCTCATGAATGTTTTCTATCATTATTTCTATATTAAATAGTAGAAGAAAGTGGTCTGATAGACCATATCAACGATCTGCTTTACATCAACTGTTAGTCCTTTGGTGATAATTAAGTCTAACGTATGACCTGCTTTATGTGTAGGCTGATTAACGAGCTGTCTCAAATCAAAAGAGTCCAGGAGGTTCATAAATTCCTTTACTTTTAGGTCACACTGATTATCGATATGAAAGTTAAAGTCGCCTACAATTAAGAGTGTGTCATAATTCATAATTAAAATTGACATTAAGTCTGAGAATTCCTCAATGAAAGACGTGTTAAATTTAGGAGGTCTATACACGGATAAAACTAGAATGTGAGAATCTCCATGAATAACAACGGCGAGATACTCAAAGGACTTAAATTTACCAAAACTAACATCTTTACACTTTAACCGGCTTGAGTAAATGTTTGCCAAGCCTCCCCTTTTTCCCTGGCGGTCTGCACGAGTAAAACTGTAATCCGGAGGCGCAGATTCGATTAAAACAGCTGCGCCGTCTGAGCTGAGCCACGTTTCACTTAGTGCAATAAAATCAATGTTTCTATCACTAATAAGATCATTGATAAAAAACGTCTTGTTAGTTAAAGCTCTAACATTTAATAGTGCCATATTTAATGATTCGGGGGGGCAGAGCTGAATTCTATGCGCGTTATTAGTTATTGGAACAGAAACTAAATTATTTTTGTTAGCGCCGCTCTGTGTGTATTTTTTATGTAATCTACAATCTGTTTTTATAGTTTTAATGCATTGTTGATCTAAAGTAGTAATTGCAACTAAATTATTGGTGTTTATGCCACACTGCCTAGACGTTTTACGTGCACTAAGACTGGTTATTAAAGTATTAATGTTGTGCACTTTTACAGAAGACTTTATTAAGCCATTATGTCCTAGCAAAGCAGTAGTATTACGGAGGGAGTTTAAAGTAGAAACAGACAGTCAAGATAGACAAATTACCTTAGCAATGTTTTTCCAGCAGACGACTATAGTATTCATTTGATCGTCTGACGAGAGGTAGTGGACCCGAGGTGAAAATTTTTGCCGATGGGGTCCTCTCCTTCGTGTCTTTAATTAGTGCTGCGAAGTCAGCCTTGAGAATCTCAGACTGTCGGTGCCTTATGTCATTTACGCTGGCGTGTAAAATGATGGATCCAACTGCCCTCTTGTGTTTCTCGAAGATGGTCGGCGCCCATCTCATCACGTCTCGGACTCGAGCACCGGGAAAACAAGAAACAAAAGATTTTTGATTAGGGCATGTGATATTAAGGTTTCGGACTATCGAATCACCTACCACGATTATATCACCCGGGGTTGAAGGCAAACTGGGGACGCGGAGAGGGTCGAACCGGTTCTGGATTGGGATGCTCGCCTGTGCCGATGGAGGTGTTCTAGCCTTGAACCCCCGCCTGCATGTCTGAAATATGCCAAGGTCTTCATCGGATTTGTCGTCGCTCCTTCGAGGAGCGGGGGTGAAGCTTACTTGTCCTGGAAATTGGGCGGCACATGGTGGGGTTAATGTTGCATCGACATTAGATGTCGAGGATGGTTTATCCTGCAGCCGAGCCTTCAAACCTCTGAGGTACCTTCTTCTGGACAGGAGTTTCTGAATCTGCTTGTCGAGTGCCTGGAGTTCTTCGACGATGACGGCAACACGATTCGTCTCACTGTCGGCCATTGTGTGCTTGTACTTCCGCTTCTGCTTCGTGACCTAGGAAAGAAAAGCGTCCATATGTACTAAAAGTATTAAAGTTTATAAAACTGTCTACAAGGCATACTAATTATTATGTCACATCTTATTCTTATCTCCTTAGTTAATATAAAAATAGAAGGAATTATGACTTCCAAAGTGAAACTTGGTGTGCAACCAACATTGCATGTAATCAATACACCATTATTTAATAATATTTTCTGTGGTTCCTTCAAGGTAGTTATTGTCATTACCTTGACACCACACACAGACTTCTTTCATTCATGTTGCAAATGAAAATCTCCTCAAATGCAGGAAATACCACCATGATTATATTTTTATATTTAGGCTAAACGTTTCAACTACTGATGCCAGTACATATCACTTCATTGGCTTCCAATAGATTTTCAGAGCCGATTTCAAAATCTTCCTTCTCACATACAGTATGACATTGCTAATGTTTTAGGTTCTCCGGTATTTGAGAGTGCATTTTGAGATCTCAAAATGCAGACCTCCTTAAAAATGCATGGATAAGAGATACTAAGTATGGGAAGTAGAGCCTTTGGCGATCCTAAATTGTCCCTAGAATGTGTGTGTGTGTGTGTGCCCTGCGGTGGGCTGGCGCCCTGCCCGGGATTTGTTTCCTGCCTTGCGCCATGTGTTGGCTGGGATTAGTTCCAGCAGACCCCAAGACCCTGTAGTTAGGATGTAGCAGGTTGGATAATGGATGGATGGCTAGTGTGTCAGAGAGGGGATGAAGAGCACTTTATATAGGCTTATTCTGTGTTATGCGTTTGTCTCATTTGTCTTGCATCCTTTTATGTCAATATATATGCAATTATCATATTTCTATACTCCCTGTGTTTATCAATAAATTATATTACTCTATTTCTTTAAACAAATGTGCTTCAGTTACCTTGATATATAGTAAGTATAACGGCCTAAAACTTCTCCTACGGAGAAAGAGAAAGAGAATAAAGTGGGAACCTAACCACATTATTCAGTTAATTACTAGAACTGCCACAGATAAAGCTGATAGTGATGAACATCAATCATTCAATTCCTTTTCTCACATCCATACAATTTTTTGTAAATTCATTTAGTGTCTCTGGGTGAACATACTGTAGGTTAAAATTCTTTCATTTCCTGACAATGATATCACACTGTTACACTACAGGTTTCAACAATCAAGATTAGAAACTTGATATATGGGTGGACAGGTGTACAGGCATCAGAATGTGACTGACACGTCATTGAAATGCACAATGAAACAAGATTTACTGTTCATCATCCTACTTGGAAACACAACAATGCCAACAATAAAAATTCTGTGTAGGACTTATAAATGATTGAACTTTTCCATAAGCTCAAGCTAATTTCCATGCTAAGTTTCATTTTATAAACCCCAACTTTTACCTAAGAAATGACTTATGCACGCTTCTGAGCATAAGCAATTTTTATAAATTAAGCCCCTGATGTAAATTAGCATGTAAGAACATTAGAAAAATGATGATGCTGGCGTGCAACTCAGCCCAAAAAACTTGCCAATCCTGTCCACCAAATTTCTCCAAAATACCATCAATTCATTCATGGAGAGGAATGATTTGGCTCCCAGCACAGTAATTTCATCACCCAGAAAAATGTAGTTATATGTATATGAATGTATTACATAAAAGAATAAAGAAGAGACAAGGAAGCAAGGAAATTAGCTTTGCCTCCGAAATGTTTGCTGTTTGGATTAGATAACAAGAGACTAGGACTCTGATAGTACCTTGAAGCAGGACTGTTTTTCACTTATTTATTATAAACTACCCCAAACCAAGCTATGTTTAGCTAGTTTATACTGTGAGAGATGGCCGGCAGCTTATCCCGGCCAACACCCCCAGGCCTCTAGATGGAGTTCTCCCTGCAGCATGGAGGTGCCCTGAATGCCCGCAGGACATCATGGACAATGGAGTTCGTCTTCACAGCCCTGCTGGATACCGTGGGGGCCACCAGGGGATAATGCAGGGAGACACAAAGATTGTTTCTATTATAGCTGGAAGTACTTAACAGTTACGGGGACGGAAGAAGCAAAGTACTTCCGGGCTGAAGAAAAGTAAGAGTTTCCGGGTCGAGGACTGTAAAAAGGATGATGGAAAACCCAGCAGACTGAGCCGGCGTTGGGAGGGAGTATGATGGAGCTGCTGGGTGAAGAGCAGGATTAATTATTAGTGTTAATATTAGTGTTAAACTGGTATAATTCCCGGGAAACTGGGAACAGCCAAGCTCGCATATATACCGTGTAAAAGTGTAAAAATCCATCAAGAAATAACAGAGTTATAGTTGAAAACTGAAGACTTCATTGACGTCTGTCAGATAACAGCTTTTAGCAGCAACTTGAAATTGCAATGCGTCAGTCTGTTGCATCCACATTATCTCTGCTAATAAATTTGCCATCACAGAATGATGACAAGAAACTGGATGCATCAGTAAAAGCTGAAATGGCGGTGTTTCAGAGCAACGGCAAGCGCGGGCGTTGTTTAGAACAAGTGTATCTGTATCTGATGACTGTGCTGCCTACTTCAGTGGAGGCAAAGCGTGCTTTCTCAGCAGCTGGCATACTCTGCACGAAGTACTCTCTCGCCTGGCCGACTGCACGCTGGACAAGTTATGCTTTCTACGCTCTTATTACCGCAACTAACTAGATTAGGGGTGCCCACAGTTTTTCGGCTTGCGAGCTACTTTTAAAATGACCAGTTCAAAATGATCTACTTACATTAAAAAGTGTATATATATATATATATATATATATATATATATATATATATATATATATATATATATATATATATATATATACACTGAGTATACTTTATACATAAAATATATGTTGTCGTACCTTGCATAACTGAATAACCTTTATGGCACAATAACAATTCAATACATTTATGGTCACTACAGTATGTGGATTTAATAATCTTCATGTGGGGAAAAGGCTAACTTACATAAATAAGTAGAGCCGAATAATGTAGTCAAGGAGCTTTTGAATTCAGCCGAGTGAAAAATGACGGCTGCCCGATTAACTGCGATTTTAGTTCCTTCTCTTTTCTCTTTCTCAGATCGCTTTTCGGAAGGAAGTGAGTTTTGTAGTTTTTATGAACAGTTCGAAAATGCCTTTCCACATTTTCCTTCTTTGGAATAGCAATGATAGATTGACAGATCAGACAAACGCACTTCAACTGTGACATTGTGAGAGAAAAGAAATCCTCTTTTAATTCCACATAAAGCCCATACCCTCCCCAAACATTTTTCTTTAGTCGATATAAATTGGAAGGCTAACTACTGTAGATCACAGCTGGAGTTTTGCAGTAGATCGCGCGTTTGATTGTGCGTGCGGGATGACCAGTGTCTTAGAAGAAAGGAGATCTCAGACTGGCAAATGGCAAATGCCATAGGGAGGATATATGATAGACTAACGTTTAAAAAGATTTTTTTTTAATGCAACGCGATCTACCTGCACTACCTTTGCGATCTACCTGCACTACCTTTGCGATCTACCTGCACTACCTTTGCGATCTACTGGTCGATCGCGATCGATGCATTGGGCACCCCTGAACTAGATACATGTACTTGTATGATAGCATGAACTGCTTGCAGATAAGGTTAGTCTTTTATTGGTGTCAACATATTGCAGTAGTTTTATTAAAAATAAGTGTCGGTCATTCTAAAACCGTTCACATGTGAGATGCCCGTGCAGTGTGTCATCTCCGGGAGCCCGGGATTCCCGGGAATGACATGCAGGATTTCCGAATTCCCGGGAATGGATAAACCTGTCCGGGAATGGATTCCCTAGACTGGGAACCAGTGAGGTGACTTTTTATTTTTTTTCAGTATATAATATGTAAACTTTCGCTTTGCATTTATATGAATATACATTTTTAAGAATGTTTAGAAATGATTTGTGTACTATAATATATAATACTATAATGAAGTACTATCAGTCATAGAGTGTATTTGTATCTTAAATAATTTTGCATCATATACATTTAAAAAGTTAGCAGCATTTCACATCATTTAATCATATAATTACTACACATTATCATTGGGGATTATACAAGCCATTCTGTTACTACATCTGTCCATCCATCAATTTTCCAACCAGCTGAATCCGAACACAGGGTCACGGGGGTCTGCTGGAGCCAATCCCAGCCAACACAGGGCACAAGGCAGGAACCAATCCCGGGCAGGGTGCCAACCCACCGCAGCTGTTACTAAATGTGGGCTAAATTTTTTTTTTTTTACAATCCCCAGTTCCTGTGCATAAAATGATGCTGGCTGCATATATTTAAATTTGCAAAAAAAGTGGCAGTTATAAGCATCAGTAAGTCTGTCAAAATGCTTAGAAAAAAAATATCTCCCGCAAAAATGTAGCCTGTGCGCTTGAACTGCTACCAAATAATATTATCAACTTTTGCACTCAAGAAACACACCCCAAGATACAGGAGATTATTGTGTATGTAGGAAAGGAATTAACTGAAGTGCATAGCTAGACTACTGACGCTGCACCAACTAATTATAGGTTTTGTGAAAATGATTTTGATACTTAATCCTAAAAACTCTTTTAATAGCAAAAACATTTTCGAATTTCAAAGTGTATGTGTTTGGTAAATTTTAAAGATTTGTTTTCAGGTTTGGTCCAGTGCCCCGATGGTCACATTTATAAGCTGCTTGGAGAGATATTTTTAATAGAATTGCAGAATTAACCTTCACTTAACATAGTTAAGTGTCGGCAGCACATGAAAACATGCCATGATTGTGAAAACACCAGCTTTGCTTAAAAATGCCAAACTTATCCCTGAAGCAAACACAGTTAATGGTATTGATCCAAGCATTCAATTTTGATTCCATTCACCTTTGGAGTGATATCAATGGTTGTTTATATTGGAGCTCCCAAAAACATACACATAAATATTTTTTACAGCTTTTGTGTGCAGTCAGTTTTTATTTTTAAAATAATCGGGGTTGTGGAGTCAGAGTCTAAGTGTGAGTCATGCAATTTGATATTTTTTGGTTGTGTCAGTGTCGTAAAAGTTTTGTTTGACCCCCAACTCTAGGACGTGTGCCTCAAGTGCTTCAATATTCAGGTTTTCTGCTGGAGAAATTAAACTCCAATTGTGAAATCTGTCCATTTTTTACTTCCTGACACTCTAATAAAAATCCATAGTTATGTCTACACTTAATTCAAGAATACTGACACCCACACAAAGCTGGGATGCAGCAGCACCACAGGGGTTGCTACGTGATTCATGCTACAAAGCACAAGCAATACACACAAATAAAGTTATGCTGTAACCTTGACTGACAATGCAACTCCAAGGTGTGCATATATTAGATGCATATTCAGACACCACGAGGATGTGCAGACTGAAGGTGGACAGGACCAGGAAGTCAAGAACTAATCGAGTTCTCATAAGCAAATCCAGTAGGAATTAATAGAATCTATAGTCAAAAACATGGGAAAAGCCAATTCAAACTCTTCAACAAAGTAGAGTCATGGCCAAAAGAAAACTCAATAGAAATGTACTAGAAAATCTGTTAGAAATCCACCATGTTGGACAGTGATATAATCACAATGGCACCTTTTTATATCCTTGCATTGATGATGAAATTGCTTGCTATTTCCAGGGGCATGCTTCTAGCAAGCAAAGGTCCCATGTTGCAACAGAGTCTCAAAATGGCAGGCCTCAACAAAAAAAAATGGAGGTGTGGTAAAATTAAATAGACGGTAATAATTCTATACTTTATTGATAAAGGTTTTCCTTAGAATATTTAGCTTGTGAAAAGATTATCCTAATCAAAAACATTCAAGGGAAGTTTTATCTTAAACAAGAAAAATGTATTTCTTTCAGAAAAAAATGTAAGTTTAATTTAAATTCATGACACATTAGAGTTATGTGTCAGGCTGTTTTTCAATCGTGTTCCCACTGACACATCAACTGTATTAGTAGTTTTCTAAAGACCTCTGTCCAATCCCCCAAAAAACAAATGATAAAAGTATTTTTTTTTTGTTTGTTGTATAAGCTCAAAATGATTGTACGGAATGTTATTTTCTTCAAATAAAATTTAAAAAAATAAAATATAAAATCTTATACCAGGGGATTTTTAATTTAATGAAATGGACAAGGACAAATCAACAGATAAGACTTTTGCCATGTCCTTTATATTAGGGCTTCCCAAAATTTTTAATTTAAGCTACCCAAAAGATTATATCACCTTTTCAGGATCCCCCTCTAATATAAACCCAATGCTGCAAAGCTGCGCATGATCTTGGATCTTGGTTTCTTTTAACAGCAGTCCCACAGCATGATCATTTATTAACTCTAAATTCTTGGTGTACCACCTCCAGGAATTGAAATGTTTTAAAGTTCCGACTTTTTTTTTTTTCATTTTTACATACTGAACTCTTACAAAGCACAACTAAAGGTGATATTTTTTATGTCCCTCCTCCAACACCGATTTCGAAATTTTTAAAAAGGATATTTTTGATAGTCTTTGGTGTGGGTCTGCATTTTTTAATTTTCCATGTATATGTCAACTGCTTTTTTGATTAATTATTTTTAATATAAAAACAGAATGGTGACTTGATATGAAAGGAAAAAAGACATTTCAACACTTTACATTTACAGAAGGTTACATCTGAACACAGGTCAAAAGCAGGAGAAAAGTAACTCACAAATGGTTTCAAATCTTGTAAAGGCTGAGCCTTCCTTGTGGCTGCCCAGCTGTTCTTCTTGTTCAGCCTGTTCCCACATTTATATTTTAAGTAATGACGAAGATTACCTAACATTAGCAACTCTAAAAGCTTTTTTTCTGTTGATTACTATTGGATTAATAACAATAAAATAAAATGTTACTTATGTGCTATTTATTTTTAATAATTGTTAGCATTCACCCTTCTTCCTAACTGTATATTTTCCCTACTGTTCAGCCAATTTATCAGCTGTTATAAAAATGATGATGCAGCAAATAATTTTACCAGAACTTAAAATAGTGCACAGAGAGAGAGAGAGAGAGAGACTTTACAGACTGTCAGTTTTGAAGTTATTGAGGTAGCAATCATCCATTACGATGCACTCTTTCACACAATTCCATCATTCTTGATATGTCATCACCAGGCAGTCTTGATCCTGGCACTGATTGGCTCAAAGAGGTGGGGAGTGAGATGGAGTTGTGACCTTAGACTCCGGAGGATAATGGGCATGGCCGGTGAGCATGGAATGGGAGAATAAGGTCAGAGGAGCGAGACATAATTGGAGAATTGCTGCAGGAGCAACAAGAGACACAGTCCAGCATAGAGACTTGGGTTAGATCTCTGTAATCCAAGAACTACCTAAGACCAACCCTGCTAGGCTTCCAAAATGGGATGAGTTTGGGTGCAGCCAGGCTGGTATGGCCATAAGCATTAGATCACTGTATAAATTAATGGTCCTTTTTAAGACCAACTCCAGAGAAACGTCACAGTAGTCTACAACTACAATGATAAAGGACTTCGTTCATTTCAGTTATGTTTATTTCAAAATTACATGAGGCAAATTAACAACAGCCTTCAAAATTGGAATGGATTTTTACTTTTAAAGACGTCAACTTCACCAAGAGTGAGTGCCGCCTTGCAGATCAGCAAGGAGACCACAGCCTCCAGTTTGAAAACCAGCACCATGGTAATATCTATACTTTGAAACTGATCAAAATAAATAAATATATAAATATATCTTGCTTTTATGCCTTGGGATTATTCACATGTGGATATCAAATCATTTGTATTTCATAGTCTTGTCAGTACAGCATTGGGCAAGCTTCACAAAGCCTTTACCAGGTGCAAAATTAGCACAAATGTGTTCCCACACAAGTTCAACATAATTTGCTATTTTTCTTGTGTAATACTAGCAGGGAGCACATTTGCTTCCCTATGAAACACAATGTGGTTTGGCCAACGAGTAGTAATATGGCTTCAATACCTCAGAACTTTTTAGAACTCTGAAACTAAAACCAATGAAGGCATACTCTAGTTGTTTGACTTGCCTGTTATTTTTCTGAGATATTGGCCAGTTATGATGGTCCTTTGCACATCTCTCTTCTTCATTTTCTCAATTTTTTTTGAATATCTGAAGCTTGGAAATGCAGTAACTTCATAAAACTAAATAAAATTGGATTTTTGAAAGTAAATAACAATTTTTATAATGGTTCCACTTTATGTTCAAAGCAGTAACACATTTACTGGAGTTATATTGTGTGTCCTGCGGTGGGTTGGCACCCTGCCCAGGATTGGTTCCTGCCTAGTGCCCTGTGTTGGCTGGGATTGGCTCCAGCAGACCCCCGTGACCCTGTATTCGGATTCAACGGGTTAGAAAATGGATGGATGGATGGATGGATATTGTGCATTGTAGGCAATTAGACATTCCTCCTTTTTTTAATGCTAACAGCCAGTTCTTAGCTTCATCTGAGTAAAAAGGTCCTGCACCAATAACTTTTACTCTGAATTCTGCTGTGCACATTAAATGCATATTTTTATTAGCTAGCACCCTCACCCTAATTCTATATAAAAGGGAGGTGTGTATTGTAATTTACAATAATATAAATTAATAAATACCATCCCATTACAAAAATAGTATCTTTTACAAAACTATGGTTAGAAACATGGTGTGTCCTAGAGCTGGAGTCAGAGGTGTATTTTTAAGCTTCAGGCATTTATTTAATGACTCCACAACCCTGTGTGTAATATTGTTTTCTGAATTGATTAAACAGACTTCAGCTTTTCTGATGGAACTGTGATAAGGCAGTTCTCTATACAAACATAACTTCATGGGGAATGAATTAAAGAGAATGCAGGAAATGGTAGTAACTCAAGCCAGAAGACTAACAGATCTGTCTGTTTCACCATAGATCCAACTCCATTGACCCAAAAGAAGAACTAAACCCACCAAACTCCCTCTGCCTTGATGGTCTTATCTGCAACCTGATAACTTTGGATGAAGTAGTTACAAATTTCACATCTGAGACAAACAGAGAGAGAAAGTGAGACAGATAAAGAAATTGATCATTGGTCCAAGCAAAGGTGTTACGATGGCTACCAGCAGTGCACCATTTTTGTGTTGCCAGAAATAAATGATGACATACTTATTGTAACCAGAATTTTTCAGCTTTATCTTGTACAGTTCCATACACTGTACAGACAACTGTACTGACTCCCCTGACGTGCAAAGGATGCAATAGAGGTATATGCTTTGATAATACTGCAACTGAACTATGAAATATATTTTTCTGCAGCAATAAAAATTTAATTTTGTCACATACAAAACATTGTACTGTATGTCTGTAGTTCTTAAAATGTATTTCTCTAAGTAAGATGTAAATGATTTTTGCTGTATTTTAATTATTTCCTGATTTGGCAACTATATTTTTTTCTTTTTTACCAACATAAAGGTGTCAACAGGTTCAGAATCTTGAATGAAACAAGATCATTACACTGGTTTCCCATCAGATATCAAATTATCATTAGAACTCCACTGCTTAGTCATAAGGATGTTTATTCCAATAGTCCAGAATACTATGTGGTTGATGAAAGGATTACTGGTCCACAAATAGAAATGTTGGGGCCCCATCCCAGTTGTCCTCATTTGATCAAATGGAAATGCAAACAAAATATGCACTCAACGGCACCAGAAATGAACAAAAAGGTTTTACTTCAGCTAAGGAACCTCTATTGGCCTGTAAAGCCTGCTTTTAGTCACTGTTGCTAGGAGCTCCATCCTGTAGTTCACTCTTCTAGTGATGGCTTCTTTCACACTACAAGATATATACTGTAGCTGGAGGACTGGAAGGGTTTTTTTTTTTAGATTTTTTAGCAAATACACCACAGTGACATAAGTGAACCTGCAGCATGCTTATCGGTTGTAGATGGACATGGAGACCCCCAGATTCAATGGATTTTTTGCAAAAAATTGTCCATGCCTTAAGTAATACAACAAATTTATGAATGTTCATTGGTCATCAAGCCTTCATAAAAATAATCTTTAATCATTTTCTAATTTAAACTCCAATTGTTTGATACTAGATGTACCTGACTGGCCATTATCACAAGTTATTCACTAATTCTCTTTCTCTTTGCTGTTTGAACCAGGAGAAGACTAGTGGATTCATATTGTTCAAGTATGGTTAACTTATTGCTGCTATGTGCAATTTATGAATCTATACATTTTGAAATGTGTAAATGATCCCATTTTCTGAAGCATAGCAGTTTAGCTGGGACCATTGCAGTGATAGTTAGTAAGCTATCATGCTGGTCAGGAAATGCACACACTGTGTACAGGAGTTTCGGGAAATCCTATCTTTTAATTTTTGAAGAGATAGTGGGGCAGGAAAATAGACCAAAAGCAAAAATGTGGTTTTCTGTGATAGAGTAAGTTAGCCACTGGCTCATTGGTGCCAACACCATAGTAACTCTTGAGTACTGTAGACATGCCTGCTAATGAAACCAGGATGTGTGCGGCTGAAGGGTGTTTTTGCCGGCTTGTGTAGTTTAATAAGCCGTATAAAAACACCAGAATTTAAAAGAGTGCTTAAGTCAAGAGATCTTAACTTAGGACTCACATCATAGAAGTGAGTAAAGGGAATATGGTGGTCACGAGACTCTTGGCCCTGCAAATATATGCAGGTAAGTAGCCGAATATGAAACCCATGTTAAAAGAGTACAATCTTTTTTTTTTTTTACTTCACTTACTTCAAAGTTAAAGAGAGTAATCAATTTTTGAGCCGTAACATCTTTTCAGAAGTGGGTTACAAGAAGCTTAAAAAAATGTTGCATTGTTAAAAAGGTTAAGAACTCCGGATTTATGTGTATGTGCACTACTGAAAATACTTGGCAGGGTTAGAGTGCAACATATCAAGGGCGTCCAACATTATGTAGCAAAGCACAATGAAATGGACATAAAGAACAGGGCTTTTCTCAGCTCTCTAATAAATTTGATGTCAGTGCTTTGCTGCCAGGAATGAGCAGGGTCAGTCGTGACAGTGGAAATTCAGTCAATAAGGGCCACTTCAGATAATTTACCAATCTGCCAAAGTCTGCTCATATCTTGACAGCTCAGTTTGTTATTATCTTTGTTTTCTGTAATTCTGGCATATCACAGTCTGCACAAAATTATTTTATTGTTGCTTCTAAGGAAATCAAGGATGAGGTTAAAACATCTTTTTTTGCAAGTAGATGAGGCAACAAGCATTTCATGATGTGTATAGATATCCATTATAATGAGTTACATTGATATTGCTGGATTATTCAAGAGTGTTTTATTGGTGTCTTTGAGTCATGAGATGCAACAACTGAGGAAAAAACTCTGGAAAACTGACAAGATTATAAAGCTACTTGTTGAGATTAAGCAATAAAGTATAGATATAGATGCCATTTTGTGTTGCTAATTGTATTCTCTTTCCATTATCGACAGAAAAAGCACAGCAGTAGACACATTTGATATGTTGATTATGCAATAAGTTTAAGTAAAGAGGTGCACTAAATTGAGCTTTTAATAGTTAATTATAGGTGTACTAAAAAGAATAAGCAGTTTCGCACACTGTATGCATTCATTTAATTGATATTTCCAGATGTCTTCATTACTAGGACCAGCATATCCAGTGATGTGTGGGAGCACTTTATTGGAGCCTCAGCCTTACCTGTCATCATGAAAAGTAAAAGAATTTAGAACACATGGAGGGTGCAGAGCCAATGTGCTCTCACCGCTCTTTCTTGTCACTATAAATGTAACGTTCTTTCTTAGCCAAATATGTACCTTACCTATCTGTGTGTACATAGATGCTGATGAGATATGAAACATAACCAGTAGTCAATGTGAATGCTTCCAATTGAATAGTGAATAAGCTACTCTCTGGGGTTCATATATTTGTAAATCTCATTCTGAAGGAGTCATTGCCTCACCAGCCATGAACCTCACTGCACGCCACTGATGTTTTATGGTTGGTCTGCAACAAAAACAATAATATATACCATTTTGCTTTATAGTTGTCATCAGCTTTTTGGTTTTTGGATCCCATATTTTCATAGATTGCAATTACTTTACTTATGCTGATATACGCCCTGTGGACAAAATCATAAGATTAAGGGCCGTTCTTATCCACATAGATTTCTGAGTTGGCACTTAATTGAACAGAGCTTGGAAAAACCTCTTTCAGCAGTCACAGTTGACACCGGCACTGTGGTATTGATTTTCAGCATTTTAAACAGCATTGAAAATGTTAATTTCTATCAGGCTCTGAATATACTCAGCATTGAAAGAGTACTATTCTTTGGGCTGGTATTTGCTGCTTGATGTGCCTTCAGCTCTGTCAGTAGACATGATCTAACTGAGGTCAAATGGTCAGTCAGTTAGTCATTATCCAACCCGCTATATCCTAACTACAGGGTCATGGGGCTCTGCTGGAGCCAATCCCAGCCAACTCAGGGCACAAGGCAGGAACAAATCCCCGGGCAGGGCACCAGCCCACCACAGGGCACATGCACACACACACCCACACACCAAGTATGCACTAGGGACAATTTACGATCGCCAATGCACCTAACCTGCATGTTTTTGGACTGTGGGAGGAAACCGGAGCACCCAGAGAAAACCCACGCAGACAAGGGGAGAACATGCAAACTCCACGCAGGGAGGACCCAGGAAGTGAACACAGGTCTCCTTACTGCAAGGCAGCAGTGTTACCACTGCGCCACCATGCCGCACAGCTCAAAAGGTACTTGTCAAATTCTGAAACTCAAAATTGGTCTGCCTCTACTCTCACACAGACATTGGAGGTTCACTGTTACAGATGTTCATGGTTTATGGTGGCTTACTGGATTGAATGTGTTCAGAAGAAATTAGTCAATCAGACGTACAACAAATGTGGGAGAGATATCTAAGAATGTACAGGGAGGTAGGTTGAAGTGGTATGGACATATGACGAGGATGCATAATGAATATGTGGTTCAAAGAATGATGGGAATGGAAGTACAAGAGAAAGTGAGAGAGGTCAAAACTGAGGTGAATGGATAAAGTAAAAAACAAATTTGGAAGAAAAGGGTCTGACTGGGGAAGATGTGCAGAACTAACCTGTATGGAGAAGGTTGATCAACCACATCAACCAGATATAGAAGTGAGGGATACACAGAGAACATAAAAGTAGATATGTGTTGAAAAAATACCAGGAGTAAAAACCTTTTAAAAAGTCCACAATCCACACTTTAAAAGTCCATTAAAACATAACATGGGAGGATACAACCTTTGATGGTGTGAAGTCCAAGTTGGGTACTGTGTTAACAGAACAATTAATCTTCCGACTGTCTCACTGAAACACTCTGCTCACTGAATGCTTGTTATCCAACAAAAGTCTTACTACTTGTCCCCGAGCTCAGTCCTCTCCTGAGTCTTTCCTCCCTCACTGGATTTGTAGCACATTGTTTGGGCTGCTACTGGTGTGCTGCTGATTTAGGTAAAGGAGATTCACAGGATGTTCTGCCATCCTAAAATGAATTAAGCTTAGGTTAAATTCAGAGATTATTACAAATTCCTCAACAAGTTTAGTAGGTGTTCTGGTTCCGGAGTGCTCGTTTGAACTTCTTGTTCACAGCTGCTCCATTTTGGGTTTTCCAGGATTGCTGCATCTTTTTTTGCACTTATTTTTATTATTAATATTATTTTAAGTTATTAATGAAGTAATTGTGCCATTTCCATTGTTTTATTTTTTTATGATGCGGAGTCAGTTACTACAGAGCACACATTTAGAAATACTGTAATTTACATAAATAAATACATTTCATTGTTTAAAAAAAGAAGCATTGTTGTCAGCTATCATGAAGTACATATACCACTGTATGCTGATAATAAAACCAATGTCCCCAGAACATTTTCATTGTCAAAGGAAGCAGGCTGTCCTGTATCAAAATATTGTATGTAGATGAGATACCAATCAAAGCAGTCTGATTTTCAAAACAGGGTGACTCTTTTGCAGAGAGGTAGATATCTACGCCTTGTAGACAGCAAACACAATAACCTGTCACAGAATAAATTAGGAAAGTTGCCTTTTCACTTATCATCCTGGTCTGCCTGCCTATTGCCCCTTTATCTATTGAATTTTTATATTCTTTTTTACCTGATTTTTCTTCCTAAGAGAAAAAGAAAACTACCCATTGCACAAAAAATGTTCTCATTCTGACAACTATATGCTGTGAAAAAGTTATTCACAAATCTAAATACATTTTGAAAGTAGTTGATCACTGTAACAAGCCAGCTAGAAAATCTGACATTATAAGCAAAGTGAACATGAGCAGCTTGCGCTTAAACATCATGGCTACCTTCTACATCATAACATAATACAAATGCAGCCAGCACACAAATATTTATTATTTACATTTGTGCAATTAATAGAGATAATCACCATAGACCATACTTTATTTCCATAATAGTACAGAGTAGCCTAGCAGGTATGCTGCTTACAACTGTTTTTTCTCTCTGTTCCTTATGACAAAAAAAGGTGCACACTTGTGTTTGGAATCAGTTAGGCCTTAATGGAAGGAAAGGTCATTAGGGGAAATTAAGGTAAAGGGACAGGGAAACCATAACCACCACTTTGTACATGTCCCTGAGAATATCATTTTGAGGCCCATAAAATAACTTTGCTAAATATTACAGTTTTAATTAATAAAGAAAATGTTTATGATTTTATTACCTACAGGAACATATTTATAGGAACATTAACTCTAATTAATGCCTACTCTGTCTCTCTCTATATCACTTACAATCTCAGATGTTATTTCTATGCTTATTGCTGTTATCTATAGACCTATTGCACAAACTCAAACTATTTACTGTTTTTGTGTAGAGCTTATTCAACTTTAGGTGACTTCTACGTTTTGGTATTACATGTTATTTTTATTTGGTTCCCTTACTACACCTTAGAGAGGCCTGAACAATAGTTCAAGCCAAGGGCCCCTCCACCTCCTTATGTCTGCCCCGGTAATGAATTCCATGCCTTGTACACTCACCTTTTAAGCAAGCAGTTTTCATCAAGCTAGCCATTCACCTATGTTGCAGTCCACAATGACTTGCAAAACTCTGCTCATACTCAGGTTAGTAAAACCAAACTCTCTTGGAATCCTGTCATATGCTTTCTCTAAGTCCACAAAGACACAATACAACTCCTTTTGGCCTTCTCTAGACTTCTCCATTAACACCCTCAGAGTAAATATTGCATCTATAGTGCTCTTTCCTGGCATGAAACCATAGTGTTGCTCATTAATAATCAATTCCTTTTTTAACCTTCCACTACTTTTTCACATAACTTCATGCTGTGGCTCATCAATTGTGTTCCTCTGTAGTTACTGTAGTTCTGCACATCCCCCTTACTTAAAAATCAGTACTAGTACACTTCCTCTCCACTCCTCAGGCATCCTTTCACGTTTCAAAATTGCATTAAACAATCTGTTTAAAACTTCACTGCCATCTTTGGTAAACATCTCCATGCTTCCATGGGTAGGTCATCTGGACCAACAGCCTCTCCATTCTTAATTCTCTTCATAGCTGTCCTTATTTCTCCCTTGCTAATCCGTTGCATTGTATGATTCACTATCCTCCCATTATCTAACTCTCTCTCTCTCTCTCATTCTGTTAATTCATCAGCCTCTCAAAGTTCTCTTTCCATCTGCTCAAGACACCTTCCTTGCTTGTGAGTAAGTTTCCATCTTTATACTTTATTACCCTAACCTGCTGCACATCTTTCCCAGCTCGGTACCACTGTCTAGCCAATCGGTACAGGTCCTTTTCTCTTTATTTGGTGACCAAAATCTCATACAACTCATCATACACCTTTTCTTTAGTATTTGACACCTCTTACACCTTATTTTTTTGTACTTCTGTCTACTTTCTGCATCTCTGACTATACCACTTCTTCTTTGACAGCCTCTTCCACTGTATACTCTCTTGTACTTCCCAATTCTACCACTAGCTTTCCTTATTCTTTTTCCTCTGTCCTGATGTCACACCAAGCACACCTAGCTGTCACACTTACTACTTTTGTTATAATTGCCCAGTTATCTGGTAACTCTTCATTACCATCCAGTGTCTGTCGTACATCATCCCTGAACTCACCCTTGCAGTCTCCCTTTTCAACTTCCAACATTTAATCCTTGGCGATGCCCTCACTGCTCTCCTCTTCTTGATATCCAATGTCACCCCTCATATCACTGTCCTATGCTACCTAACTACGCTTTTCCCTATTACCAATTTTCAATCTCCGATCTCTTTCTCAACTGACCCTCCTGCATACGATATAATCTACCTGTGTGCATCTTCCTCCACTCTTGTACATGAACCTGTGTTCCTCCCTCTTAAAATATGTATTCACCACAGTCATGTCCATCCTTTTCGCAAAATCCACTACCATCTGACCTTCTGCATTCTTCTCCTTGACACCATACCTACTCGTCACCTCCTCATCTCACCTTCACCAACATGTCCATTGAATCCACTCCAAATACCATTCTCTCTCCCTTGGGTGCACTCCCCACCACTTCATCCAACTCATTCCAGAAATCTTCTTTCTTATCCATTGTACACCCAACTTGCAGGGCATAGGCACTAACAACATTCATCATTACACCTTCAATTTCCAGCTTCATCCCTCTGTCCAATACTCTTTTCACCTCCACAGTGCCTAGAGAGGAGTTATGGTACTGTATGAGGAAGTTGGGAGTGAAAGAGAAGTATGTTAGAGTGGTACAGTATATGTACAAGGGAAGTGAGACAATGGTGAAGTCTGCGGTAGGACTGATGGCAGAGGTTGATTTACATCAGGGATTAGCTGAGAGAGGTGGAGATATACTCTAGAGAGAAGAGGTATGAAAGTCAGTAGGAGCAACACAGAACACATGTATGTGAATGAGAGGGAGGTCAAAGAATAGTGAGAATGCAGGAAGTAGAGTTGGTGAACGTGGGTGAGTTAAAATACTTGAGATCAACAGTACAGAGTAAAAGGGTGTGTGGAAGAGATGTAAGGAAGAGAATGCAGGCAGAGTGGAGTGGGTGGAGAAGAGTGTCAGGAGTGATTTGTGACAGACGGATATCAGCAAGAGTGAAAGGGAAGGTCTACAGGATATTAGTGAGATCAGCTATGCTATATGAAGTAGTGATGGAGGCACTGACCAAAAATCAGGAGACAGAGCTGGAGGTGGCAGAGTTAAAGATATTAAGATTTGAATTAAGTGTCATGAGGATGGACAGGATTAGGAAAGAGTACATTAGAAGGTCAGCTTAGGTTAGATGCTTTGGAGTGTTGGTTTGGACAGGTGCAGAGGAGAGATGATGGGTATATTGGGAGAAGGGTATTAAGGATGGAGCTGCCAGGTAAGAGGAAAAGAGGAGGGCCTTAGAGGAGGTTTGTGGATGTGGTGTGAGAGGACATAGTGGGTGTAACGGAAAAAGATGCAGATGACATGAAGACATGGAAAGAGATGATCTGCTGTGGTGACCCCTAACAGAAGCAGCCAAAAGAAGAAGAAGAAGAAAACCAAACTAAAGTAAGCAAGCTGCACTGCACATTTTCACAATGTCACAATTAAATATTTAAAAAAAAAAATTCTGTTGTGAGTTCCCTCATTACTAATATACACCCTTTGCTTCATCTTTTCCCTGTGCCACTTCTCCTTCCTTGCTCTCTCTTCTCTTTCTCTGTTCCCTCTCTTTTGCCCCTCCCATCTTTCTTGTTGCTGCAAAGAAAGTATTTTATTGAGTAGCTGACCTTTTACTTCTGATTATTGGCATAAAAAGGTATCAATTAAATTTCTAAAGCAGTAGTAACTAAACTGACCAACCAAAATGAATTAAATGGTTATTAGTGAAAAAGGGATACTTAAAAAACAAAATCAGAAGTCAAAATCCACAAACCAAAGAAGAGAGCTGAACAACATTAGTAAAACTAAAGCCTCAGTGAGAGATTTAAACCAGTAAAAGATTAAAAGCGAGAGATTTAACTGCTCACATAAACAGTTCTTCCACTATATGAAGATACATGAATTGTAAATACTGTATGTCAAATCCCAGTTTCATTTCTGGCAATTACAGGGACAGTACCGAAATGTAGTTCTACAAAAAAAGCATGCAATGTACAAACTAACATCAGCAGTTGCAAAGTAAAATCCTCTGAGATCTCTGTAAAGATCTTGAATCAAAATCTCACAATCATATTCTAACATAAGTGCAATAATATTTAACTAGTGCAGAGTCATTCATAATTTGTGATAGACGGGAGCTTAAACTGTCCATTGTTCTCATCTCTCAAAGCCCAGGATCTTTTCAATGATCTTTATATTAAATCCATCCTTAAAAGACAAAATCATAGACCTTCATCTGCATATAATCTGTGTTTACCCTACATAATACAGAATGGGACGGCTACTTTTACTTATAGTGGTTAATATATCTGAAGAAAAATGCTTCGTTCTAACAGTACACATATATTTTACATGACCTCTTTTAGAATTCCAGAAGTAATGTAGATATTGTACATTTTGGCCAGTATCAATTTGTATAATAACTTTCCATTTTTAAATTATGCTTTCTAACTTAAAAGGAATCACTTCAGTCCCATTGTAATATTTCTTTACGGTTATTGCTTTCATAAAGTGTTGTAACAACATTTGTTAGGATTTTGAGGTGTTTGAGAGAGTTTTTGCTCAGTGTTTTTGTTAATTAATTTGTTATTTTCCTGGGTTCATTTCTATTATGATAGTCATTGCTTGCAGTTTTGTATGCTGATGATGTCTGAGGCAACAGAGTGGTCTTGGCATTGCTATGCCACAGGCAACAGGCTGTACTTATCCTGATGCATAACATCAAAGGCACCATTTATATGCATGCAAATAGATAGCATAGAATAATACAGGATTTTGTATTTAGTAGAAAAATAAAAGAAGAATAGGCAGAACAAAGAGCAACAGAATAACAAAATCGTTTGTTTTAATTTTGTTTTCTTTTTAGGGAAAGATTAAAAGGAATTAAAGATGAGTCTTTACTGACTAGGGGAGATTCTTCTTGGAATGTAGCATCGAACACTTTGTGACCAACTTAATCCAAATCAGGGTTGTAGGGAGCCTATCCTCACTGTGTAGAATGGAAGTGTAACACATGTAACACTCACTTACCCAGACTTGCTGATGTAGGGTGATCTATTTGAGATTGATGAAGAAAACTGGGTATTCAGAGGAAAACCCATGCAGAGTTTGAAAACTTCACACAAACAGTTCCCAGGTTATAATCTGAACCAAGGACACCGGAGCTGTGAGAAAACAGTGCTACAGTACACATATAAACACACACACACACATTGATATATTTATTTTATTATGCACATTAATAATCCTTTGGACGTTATATTGTGTATTCTTGGGCTGTATAACCACAACACAAATTCATTATTATTATTTTTTTAAATTCTGTTTTCTATGCAGGACAACACTACAGAACTGTGGGCTCTCTAAAAGGGTGAGTCTCTGCCAGTTCATCTTTTCATTACTTTAAGTCCATTAAGTCCTAGCTGTTTCCTGGCTTGCCAAGTATTAAGCTGCTGGACATTCTCATAGAATTATAGAATTACTTAATTCCTTTCAAGCTAAGAAAAAAAAGAAAACCAATTTGTGTCCTGTTTAAAGAGCCTTGTTTAAATGCTGTTAGTTGTGTAAATGCTATTTTGTTATCATGAACAGAGGCTGCATTATGTAACTTAGCAAACTGTTGAAGCAAGATTTCCCAGGTTGCTGAGTGTTGAATTCTGTCTAAATATGGTGCAATTATCCTTTTTTTAATTTGTCTTTCATTTATAAAATAAAAAATAGTAGATTAAATATGTACATATATTTATATAAGAAAAGATGCTGTAAATGTATTTTAGTGGAATGTCGCAATAGTGAGACTTCCTCATATATAGTATAACATTCCTTCCCAGATGCTGGGGTGTCTTATTTGAAACCATGCAAGTCTTCCTAATTACAATATTCAAGAGGGTGTTGTCAGAATGAGAATCAGAGTTAGTCTTGATTTTTTTAACAACATTTATGAACAAGGAAATTGTTTTGGGGTGTTTGGTTTAAATGCAGTTGTATTAACATTTCACAATAAATTATATTCAATATAAATATAATGTCAAACAAGTTCAAGCAATGTTAATAATTAGATAAAAACAAAAAAACACTTTTCAGCCAGGAGAAAAAAATAGTCCAGTGGCTCCGAAGTGCAATGAATTAGTTAAAAATTAGAAATGAGAAAATTACAATTACAATAAAAAAAAACAGTGTCAGTTGATCTTAGTTAATTTGTACTATTTATTATTTATGCGCATTACATGAGGGTGCTGTAATACTATTTTGTAGGAGAGATTGTTCAGAACTGTAACAGTTCTGTTAAGAAAGCTGTTTAGGTTCTTTTTGGTTTTGGGTCTGGGGGCCTAAATAAAATGGTGACAAGGGTAGACAAGATCAGAAGGATTTTTTATTTTCTTTTTTCCGGTTGGTTTTTTACTCAATCTGTAAAAGCATGAAAGACATCAGCCAATGACCTTCTCTGCAAAGGAGATGAGATGTTCCAGTTTACTCCAAGTGTCAAAGATGTAACACTCAGACCGACACTGTCTGTCAACCAGAACGTAAATTAGGATGTGAGGATGTCCTTGATTGTAGCTGTAGCTCTGTAAAATTTGACTGGTATTAACTGAGTAACATGAAGTTTTTGGCTGGTGAAGGAAGTTTGCACTTTGCTTTTTTGGTTAAATACTTTTCAGTGCCTTCTTGGTTAAGTTAATCATATAATCATCCCATGCTGGAATAGCAGAGAACAGAGGGATGCGTTCATATGAATATAAGTGATCAAATTTATAGGTTTAACTATATTGATCTCACGATGGATTTTTGACACCATGATACTAGATTGTTTAACCAATTCCTATACACGTCCTCCTTACCATCAGTAATAGGCCAAATAAAGCTAACAAAAGAATCCAGATTTTACACAGGCAGCAGAAGCGTAATGAGAGTGGTGAAGCTGTGTGTTTCAACATATGAACTGCATTATGGCTGAGATAATTTGAAAATTCATTTGAACAGCAGCAAATATAAACTAATGTTTTTCTTTTGTGGTTTTCACATCTCACTCTGCTTATTTAAGACATTGGTGCACAGCTGATAGCATTCTAGTTTTAGATCTATTTTTTAAAAACATTTGTTAGAGTAGTTAGTCAGAACTTCTGGTTTTGGACAATCACTTTGTTTTTATGATATTGCTCTGATTGGTTTTGGTGAACTTTCTAGTTTCTCTGACCTTTGCTTGTCTTCTGACCACCATTCAGCAGCATGCTCTTTTTGAACTTTCCTATCCTGCTCTGTTCTGTTTCACTCCTTGTATCCTCCCATCCTCCCATTCTGGACATTCTCTGTTTTGCCAGGAGTCTTTTATTCCAAGGAATATGCAGTTGTAAATGTACATGAATTACTTTTGTTTTTTATGCTTGTTAATTATAACTTTATGATGGTGATCAGTGTGCTACCATTTTGTTTTCGGTTTCTTGTTTGATCACTAATATTTTGTCACAGATATTCAGGCACTACCATGTTATTTTTATGAAATGCCCCTTAGTTTTGGGATTCTGTAGATTAAAAAAAATCTATAAATGTATTAGATAAGAGAGGGATAAAATCTTGAAGATATTATTAGGATTTTACTTGTTTATTCTACTTCATTTCTTTACTTTTTGTGAATTGGGATTTGATTATTAATTTAAATACATCTTCAAGGTATTCTGGTCCTTTGCCAGTCCCCAGATGATGTATTTTTTAAACATTCATTTTTTTGACTTTCTTAGCTTTTGCTCTTGCCCTTGGGCATGTTGTGACATACAACTCATTTACTATAGCTGTTCCCTTAATAAATTAGTGTTCCTGAAATTCATAACAAAATTCAAACACTTGTTTAATGTGAGCAGTCATCTTACTGTATAGCATGGTTATTCTGTTGTCATTGAATGATATGACAAGTTCATCACATATTCAACTACACAGAATCATAACAACTAGACACACAAAATGGCATCTAGGAAATCTAGGAACATAAAATGTTGATGACCATGAAACAACAAACAAACAAAATGGTGATACAATGATATTTCTGAAATAATGATAATATTAAAAATAATAACAATACATAATATTGTTAAGAAATTAAACAATATCAAGTCAAATTCATTGGAACAAATTCCTAACAAGATGGTCTCATTGTACATTTGGCAGTGTAGGCTATAAGGTCACAAAATTTTTTTTGTTTATCAAATCTGCAGTAAAACATATTCAGCTCAGTTAAGAATGAAGGACCAACGGTTGCATGTGGAATAGTTTGTAATCCTTTGCAGGGCCCTCCAGAAAGTAGATGAGTCATTGTCTCCAAACTGCTTCTCCTGTCTGTTCTTGCATTGTGGTTTTGAATTTCTTTTTGATTTGTTAAGTTTTGACTTTATCTTCTTGTTGCTCTCATGATCATACCCCTTGTAGGACTCTTTCTTAGTTCAACAAAGACCTTTCATCTCTTTGGTGAGCCTGACCTTGGTATATTTCCACAATATTTTCACCGGAAATTCAGATTTTTTTAACAATGAATATGGTAAATGAAAAAAAAGCTGATGTAACATGTGACACATATTCCTATCAATGTCATCACTACATGTATTTTCCAATCAATGTTAATACTGAATACAACTTTGGAAAAACATCCCAGTTGGTAGTGATAGTTTTATCTATACTAATAAAAGGCAAAGCCCTCACTCACTCACTCACTCACTCACTCACTCACTCACTCACTCACTCACTCACTAATTCTCCAACTTCCCGTGTAGGTAGAAGGCTGAAATTTGGCAGGCTCATTCCTTACAGCTTACTTACAAAAGTTGGGCAGGTTTCATTTCAAAATTCTACGCCTAATGGTCATAACTGGAAGGTATTTTTCTCCATTAACTGTAATGGAGTTGAGCTGGAATGACGTGGGGGGAGTTTTGTGTGACATCATCACGCCTCCCACGTAATCCGTGAACTGACTGTCAACGCAGTGCGTAGAAAACCAGGAAGACCTCCAAAAAGCGCTTAAGAAAACATGCATTTTATAATTGAGAAGGCAGAGAAACAATAAGAAGTGAGCGAGTGACATATACTACCATATTCATGAGTGTTGCCAGCTCGGAAAGAAAGCAAGGTGTAAACCTAAACTTTAAATTAAGTTCATAGACAGGCTACGCTGGCGTTTCACATACCCACAGGTAATGCGGGATACAAGTTTAATGAGAGGGCGCGGGATATAAGCGAGAGTTTTGATCACTTTGTAACTAAGTTAAAATTGTAGGTGAAGGGTGTGCTTATGCAAATTCCGAGAGACTGTGTTTGTGGGGGATTGACAGTTAAGGCGGGTGGGGGAGTCACGTCATCATCTCCCCTCCCACCTCATTTTGCTCTGAGCTGAGCTCCGCGGCTAACGCTGTCTTCCGAAGCAACTTCGTCAGACTGCCACCAAATACTCACAGAAAAATCCACAAGTTAATACACACGCTGTCTCTAGAGTTTCTACACACTGAATCCTCCAGGCACTACTTACAAAAGGTCACATTGACAATCGTGTTACGTTATTTTTAAAATCTTTCCTTTTCTTAGCACAAGCACAGCTGAGAAGCTTCGATGCATGTGCTCCATAGCAGTTAAAAATAATGCATTTAATCACACTTTGCATTACAAGCAAAGGGAGCTTTTGTCAATGCATGATTTCCTGGTACACGATTACATTGATCAGCGCATCACGATTCATTTTACCCTCGCACCACCTTAGTTTGAGAAGAAGTATGAAAAAATATGAGGTTAACACAGAAAAACAGATCACCAATTCAAGCTTTATGAATAATCGATTCGCCATCAATAATTGTTTTGGTAAAGCCATCCTCCTTCCATTTTATAATTTTTCCGCCACTAGCCATGATTAAATGAGCGGTAAAAAGTAAGAGCAAAGCGAGGGTGACTTATTTAGGCAGGCATATATATGACAGCAACACTCATGACAATGTCAATCATGTTACGTTATTATTAAAATGTTTCCTTTTCTTTTTCATTACTTCTTTAACACACTACTTCTCCTGCGTAGCGGGTATTTTGCTATATATATATATATATGAATGACCTCCAAAGAGCGCTGAGACTTTTGATATCATGAGCGTGTCTGCAAACTGGGGTCTCCTGCCCAGCAAAAGTCGAGCAGCCAGCGCACGCATAGCTGTGCCGGCCTTTGAGGCGCTGACTGCGCTTCTGCCTTAAGTTAAAGTGAGCACTTTTAATTTTTTTCATCCTCCCCCTGCGCTATAGCCCAGACAAGTGCAAACACGGGACCCCTTTTCTACACCACGGCAAAATAATATTAAGGCGATTCACACTTTCTTTTGCACGTATACATTATCAGGTCCTCACCTCGAATTATGAAGACACGCACACGAGTGCAGGACTGACAGTGCCATCACAGCCGATTAATGGCGGGGCGTCTCACCAGTCTACACAAGACCCACGCGACTGTCCCCAAAAGGCATCATAGCGTCAGCGAACACATCTCTCTATACTATATAAAAGAAAAAGGCAACTTTCCTTTCTTTACACCTTTTTTCCTTTTATCCCAAACCAAAGCCTTTCTCTCTTAACACTGCAGAGGACACAAAACTAATTTTCTTTAAATGCGGTAAGGCACATTACCAGAGGCACAAATTTGAGCGTTCACATAGAAAATGTAATTTCAATGTACCTGTACTTCTTAAAACGTTAATGTTTTACTGTTTAATAACTTATAGACTATAATTTATTATTTTTCCCTTGCACTCAGTGACCAAACCTATACACACACATATAGACACATACAAACATACACACAAGTATATGTATGTGTATATATATATACACACACACTTACATACATACATACATACACATATATATATAATTTGTGTGTGTGTGTATGTATGTATGTGTGTGTATATATGATGTAGATAGGTATGTATATATATATATATATATATATATATATATATATGTGTGTATGTAGATATGTATATAGATATGTAGATATGAAGATATGTATGTGTATATATATATATATGTATGTATGTGTGTGTGTGTGTGTTTGTGTGTGTGTGTATGTATGTATGTGTGTGTGTGTGTGTGTATATATATGACAGCAGCAATCCAAGCTGTGAGAAAACAGTAAAAAGGAGGTGTGTCAGACGTCGTGGTGCATTTTCTGATGCAGCTGCCGAAAACAACTTCGTGACGCTGCCGCCAAATACACAAAACAATTACTTTGACAATCATGTTACATTATTTTTAAAATGTTTCCTTTTCTTTTCATAACTTCTTTAACACATGACATCGCTGTGAAGCGGGTATTTTGCTATATATATATATATATATATATCACTGCGACACTCATAACAGTGACAAAACAATTACATTGACAATCATGTTACGTTATTTTCAAAATGTTTCCTTTTCTTTCTCTTTTCTTCTTTAACACACTACTTCTCCGCTACCAAGCGCGGGTATATATATATATAGATAGATAGATAGAGATATATATATATATAGATAGATATGAGAACAACATATATATATATATATATTTATATAGATATGAGAACAACACTCATATCAATGACAAAACAATTACATTAACAACCATGTTACGTTATTTTTAAAATTTTTCCTTTTCTTTTTCGTACCTTCTTTAACACACTACTTCTCCGCTGCGAAGCGCGGGTATTCTGCTAGTATATACTATATACGATAGCCCTCTATATACATAACAGAACAAATGAATTACAAATGCTAATATAACAAAATACAAGTATTTCTCAAAACCTCTAATGAATTTAAAATACGTTGGGTGGATTTTCAATTATTATTCATAGCCGCAGGTTCACAGACCCCCACAGATCTAGACCAGAAATTGTAGACCAGTAATTTCTGGACAGAAATTCGTACGTTTTCGAGACGTGTGCGCCGTCTAGCGCTGTTATTCTCGAAGACATAACAGTGTTCAGTTTATATATTTGATTTTTGATAATTTAAATTAGATTATTTTCCAAAACACACAACTGTATAACAAATGCTGAAATTCTAAAATTTCTGTTTTGCCCTCTAAGAAAAGCTTAAAAAATGCTGAATTGTTTTTAAAACAAGTAATTTCTGCTAGTTTAGTCATCATTATTCTGTAATGTCATGTTTTTTTTATTTTATTAATTTTATTGGAATCCATACAAAGCAATCAAGTTTTTACAAAAAGAAAAACTGATTTAAGAACAGATCGATCCCCACCCCTGAGAGAGAGCGCAAGCCAAACGGCGTAAAATTTAAGGCTTGGAAACATACCTAAATTAATAAATTCTCTGTGCTTCATGAACTTATTTTAAAATATTACTGATTAGATCCTGCCATGTTTTGAAAAAAGTCTGTACGGATTCTCTAACTGAGTATTTGATTTTTTCAGATTTCAGATTATATAACACATCGGTTTCCCACTGACTTAAAAGAGGAGAGTTTGGGTTCTTCCAGTTTATCAGAATAAGTCGGCGTGCCAAAAGTGTAATGTCATGTTTTTAAAAAATCGATGAAAAATGCCTTTTGATAGCACTAAGTGAGTTTTAAAAATTACCAACATAAATAATCAATACTGATATCTATATTTTAAAACGAGACGCAACCACAAAATAAGACTTATGGTTAAACTGATTATATTTGAAAAATATAGGTACCAACAAAAATGACAAGAAAGCAACAAATCAAAATATTCAAAACTGTAAATCATCAGAACATTAAAAAGCCTGAATTAGCATAAGCCGCCCTAGTTCGAAATGTTCGTAAGAAAAGTAATGATTTATTTTATGAGGTAAAAATACCTAATAAGCAAGAATATTTGCGTCAGATATTTGAAATATTCAAATATGTGTTTGAATGTAAATGTTTAAAGTATTGTCGATTGTAATATAAATATGTCTATAGTATATAGAGGGCTATGTCCATAGTAAAAGCTAAAAGTCAAAAAACAATATCATACTCATAATCACTGACTTTTAAATAATCTAAAACAAAGCCCAACATGCTTATGCTTGAAATCTGTCATTTTAAACTGTCAGAGGCACTTAGAGGGCTAGGACTACCGGGAAAGAATCACCAGTATTATCATTCGTCATCAGCAACCTCAAAACAGAATAAAATGACACTCTAGGCGTTTATGTTACCGATTCACAGTTTTTCGCAGCTTTGTGAAATTTGGTAATTTTTACCCCTGGTATCCCATAATTAGGGGATGGGCGGTCGTTTGATGTGCCATGCACAAGTTCAAGTCCTTCTCATCATTTTTGCAGCACCTATTGGTTTACACTTTGTCGTATGGCTGTAATTTAATGCAAAAAATACTGTGACAAACAGACACACCAGATTTAACAAGAAAAACAAATTTTCTTTACTCTTTTCGTAATACTAGTGGTGCTGTACTTTAGGACTGGGCAGATCGATACCAAAAACTGGTTCGAAAATTGCCCAGAAAAGAGTTTTTTTCGGGTCTAGAGGACAAAAAATATGAACCAAACACACAATAGGAACGCAATAAAATGTACCAAATAACTAACAATCCGCTTCTAAACTTTAATCCTGAAACTGATATTCTGAACCTGCGGTAACGTATGGTGCTCAACAAATAGATGCCTCTCGGTTGTTTTCACTGAAAAGAATAACGGTAGGAGCTCCGTGTAACCCTCCACCTGCAGGTGGCACTATCGTTCAGAATGTTTCGTTATTGAAGCCCCACTCTAGCCAGAGTGTGCACTCTACCGTCTGTAGCCGGCCTTGGTTGCACGTGAAACTTAGAAAAGCTGCTGTTGTAGAACTTTTACAATTAAAAAAACAGCCGTCTTTGTTTTGTATTATATTTTTTAAAGATTAAGTTTTTCTAAGTTTGATATTTTTGAAAAAGAAGACATGCCCAAGAAGGTTAAAAACGAGGACTGGGAAGACGGTGAGAGTAAACCGCAAGGTAAGTAGCATTCAGTGTTCAATATGTTGTGTTATAAAATTAATATCACATAGGCACATCATAAACGCATAACATGCATGCAGAACTATCAATTCCACGTTCGTTATAGCGTATGTCACTTGTCTAATGATTGCAGATGTAGATGTTTCAATGACAATGTGTGACACAGCATTTTATTAACTTGTGCAACCGGCGAAATAAATTGGTAACTGCTTGACCCTATGCTTTGTTATTAACAGCGTTTAAACTCTGATCTTAACATTCTGCCAAAACGCACAAATACACGAATTTAAAGTGTTTCAGTTGTTTTGGGTCGTTACATTCGCACTGTCATTCAAAAAAGTTTACCGTTATGTCGAAAATGAACTTAATTTAGCCCTGAAAAGCATGAGGGTTAAGCTGCCTGTAAAAGATGGCACATATGTCCACATGCTTTTGAAAATCTGTCAATATGTCGATGTGCATGCAATAAAAACAAAATTTGTCCACTTTATTTTTTTCATGATTTCCAAGTTAGATGCTTTGGGCTTCAAATATGTCTTTGTTTCAGTTCGATTACCGTTCCAAAGTAGTTCGTATGTAAAAATCGAGATAGTCCGCATAACTATTGAATGTACAGTACACTTAAAGCTTTTTATCCAGTTACTTTCAGGTAGACCTGCAAATTTCAATTTAGAATGTCAATAAGGATTAAGCAAATACTGTAATTTGTATTAGTGTGTCAGCCCAATAAAAAAGTATTTCAGGCAACAGAAGTGAAGGACTTGGCGGTAGAGTCAAATTTAAAATGATAATTGTGAACAGGTCATCACTACAGGTTAAACTCGCCATTTTATGCGGTCTGTTTGTCAAATAAAGTTAAATTTTAAAGTAACTAACAACCAAGCCTTATTAAGGTTATTTGCCTACTGTGTTCATTCAGAACCTCATAAACCTACCTTTTTAAAAAAGCAAACTGTTTATGAAATAAAAACGCTTTATATTTAAATTTAAAACAGTCGTTTTAAGCATCAAAGGTTAGCTATTTTAAGGTAACTTCTTACACGGTTCAGGATTTTTTTTTTTTTTTATATAGAAGTGTACACAAATTAAGAACAAAGTCACTGTTTTAAAATATTGAATTCCTTTGAGTGGCATATACTGTTTGAGACCTTTAAGTCTCAAATTTGTTTTATATTTGGAAGTGCTATGTTACTAATCAAATTATGGTATTAACCTATAAACACTGAAAATTCAAAGTCCATTAGGAAGTGTTTGTGCATGGAAAGAGTATAGCTGATGTACTGTATTCATGTTTGTGTAAGATTTGATTTTAGGCAGCATAACCAAGTTAACAGATTGCATTTTAATTAGTTGACTTCATTTTAACTTTAGACTGTAATATTCAAAGAGATATTTTCATATCTGTATTTGAAATATTTATAAAACATATGATGTCACAATTAAAAGAGATCAATTTTCCTTTTAATTTTAACTCACTATAGTATGTGCTGCATTACTTGGCTTCTGCCAATTGCCAGCACTTAGTATTTAATTTAGAATGGGAACAAAACGCTTCGGTTTCGAATAAGGACTTCTTTAAAATCAGAAGTGAGCAGTGATTTCCCTGCCTTTCCTAACTGTCCAGTAGTAACTAAAAGTATTTAAAACATGATTTTTTACTACTAAATGTCCATAAAATTGCATAAAAGTACTAAAATACACTTCAGGGCAGCAGGGAGGCACATAGCAAGAAATCACTGTGAACAGTGCACTAGTTCATTGCAGAACCTACTCATCATTTAAAGTATAGTATTCTTTTTTTGTGATCAATTTTTTATTAAGAGAATCGATAGGAAATCAATATGCCAAAACAAGAAACAATCAGTACTTAAAATAAACCCAAATGGTTTCTACTTATGGATGAAAATGTGATATTTTCGAAAGTGCTATCCCATCAGAGAGGAGAGAATAGAGTTTTCTGTACTACCCAGACTTAAGTGTAGAGATTTATAGAAGCCTTACATAAAATCCGTAACACTGAATAGAAGACTGGGAGAATCGTACTTTCATTAATATTGTTGTCAGTAGCAGAAAGGGACTGAATATGATAGAGTAATGCAGTGTTTTTCGTCAGCATTTACCGTGAGAGTAAATATTACTTGCGTTTTTTGCACATTTTGTTTTATGCATCTATGTAGCAGTGCTAATGTCTGTTGGAATCTACAAGAAATGAATTTTCTTTGCTACTTGTAAAAATATGTTTCATTCACGTGCTGGCAGTTAACATAACAAACATGTCAGTACGCCTAGAGATAAATTAAATTGTTTATCCATGTTGAATGCTTAGGTTCATTTTGGTTTTCACAGTATTATCAGTGATCAAAGACCTTAATATGAATAAGGCTATTTGCAAACCTTTTCATATTAAAATCAAGAGTTCTGACGTACTACTAAACTAGTGCTGTTTCTCCAGTTCTCAGTGAAAGCGTCATTTGAAGGCTACTGTATATTGAATTTAGTTGGGTTGCATTAATGCCAATTTTCTGATAACCGATATTGACTGCTCAGTGAACACTGTAGTTAGATACAAACTACTAAACATCTGCTTTTATTAGAAAGAATAGAAAGATGCTGCATTTTCAAAAACAATTGTATCAAAAATAAAGTTTTATTTAATAAGCCATAGTGAAAGAAACTTGTAGCTTTTTAGAAAGAATAAACATTATTAATTGGCAATATTTATTCTTACTAACAATGAAACAGCAACATTTGCAAATATTTTTAATATTTACCCAACAATAGAGACAAAAAGACAAAATTGGAATTTCAATACAAAAGGCCTCTTTATAGTTCTTGGCAACTGAAATAATTATCTAGTTTAATTAAGCTTTCAAAATATTAGAGACTGGTTGTTTTTATTAAAAAAAAAGGCAGCAGTTCTGTCATGTGTTTGTTTTTTCCCTCACCTATATATAACCTTTTGAGTTGCACTAAAAAACCTTTCTCTGTTCACACATGTATCTGCTGCTGACAGAAACATTTGAAATAAATTTGCCAAAGAAGCAATTCTGACTGTATTGTTTGCCCAGGTATGGAGAACACTGTCACAGGATATTAAATTTGGATAAATAAGTCTGTACTTTATGTTCATTGTCGTGAAATTCGTACTTGCGTTTGATATTGATATTTATACTTTTCTTTCATAGCGATTTGTTTGTAAAATATGACATTCTTTACCTTAATGCACAACACAAACCATGATTTGTATACTGTTGTTTAAGCAGGTGAAAACTGTTTTATAGAAGCTGACATTTGAAAATACAGTTCTTCTAAATATGGGACTCTGCATGTGCAGAATGAATTAATCAAGAAGGCTGTACTCTCTTACCTTTTATCCTATTTTATTAGCTCATCCCACTTTCACAAATTCTTGGGATTTATTATAGAAAAAGGGTAATTTTCTGGTGAAGTAGTGTCAAATGTGTGAACATTGAGTGTAGTTATAAATTGAGACTGAGTCTTAACATGCTTTACAAATTAAATTACTGAATATGTTAAAGGTTCCATTGTGATTTTTTTTTTCTTTAAGCATTTCCTCATTATCATCATCATTATAAATAACAATACTAGCTTAGCATTAAAAAAGGGAATAGGCTTAACCCATAAATGACACGTTTTCTGATCTTTAAATTGGTAGTGTTTGTATTTATAGAATTAGCACATTCTTTTGAGCTTTCTCCTTAACAAATTACGTTTTGCAGTGTTACTTTGTTTTTTTGGTTCCCATCCAATATGGGTTTTTTAAACCAATAACAATACATAGTGTACAGCTGTTTCGGATATTTTAATTAGTATGTTTTTTAAGAAAATATGAATAAAGATTTAAAATGCATGATATTTTCACGTGACCATGTTTCAATTTTACAATTAAATACAATAAATAACTGATACCCATTTAACACCCTTTGCAAAAATTGTAGTGGTCTTTATAAAGCAGTTTCATAACACAAAAAATATGCATGTACTTCGGCTTGTTGGTACATTTTTTTGAGTTACTTTCAATCTTGTTGCCTCTCTGTCTTCCTCTTTCTAAAAAGAGATTACTCCATATGTTTACACAAGACACATGTTAAAGTCTCAATTTTTTAGTTTGCCAGTAGGAGGTTGTAGTGGAGGAAACAGAAAATCTGAAAGATTAGCAGATTGTTTTATGTATTGATAATTATAATTTATAAACTGCTGGATGTGTCATAAGTAATAAGTTGCGCAATTTTCAAAAACTGCATCAGTCAATAATAGTTTAAATCCTGGAGAGAAACACTAGGGATACGTGATGTGATCTTCACGTGAAGATCATGGAAGACACTTAAAAGACCTGCGAGACGAAAGAGATTGGCAATGGAGCATCTCGCGGGGTCCTTAAACATGAGACTTTTAGCCAAGAGATTGACCCAGGACCGTCTTGCGGGGGCATAGAACATGAGATTCTTGCAAGACACGCCCTATTTACAACCAATATCTAATAAGACCACGGGCAGCTAAACACTCAGTTGTGCAAAGGCCTTGAGCACACGTAGATCCAGAGGTCTCGGCGCATATAAAGCGTATAAGGACAATACGTTATAAATGAAACGTAGACGACTAAGTGAAGAAGAAAGCAGTGCGGAGAAAAGAGACTCATACGTGTTGGAGAGAATAAAAAGAAAAAGAATAATCTAGGTGCAAATTCAGAAAATAAGGAAAGTAATTATCAGCCCAGAACAATTGAAATTGAAAACGAAGCACGTCCAATCGGGCTCAGAATTAAAAGACAGAGAATAAAAGACAAAGTAGAACTTCAGAAAGACATTCACAAACGTTGGCGCAATACACATGCAGAGCAGGTTAGAGATTATGAAAGCAGTGGATTTTGAAAGGCTCAAAAAAAAAAAGGCGCGGTTCACAATTAGAGAAAGTTAAAGAATATGAAAGTAGGAAAATTAGAAAGTATAAAAAAAAAAAGAAAGTAAAGATCACAGTAGCGCAAACAAACGGAAATTATTACTCGAAAAAGGGAAAATAATCACCACGGACCAGGTGTCATTGAAATAAAAGCAGGACAAAGCGAGGTCAGAAATAAAAGACAAAGAGTAGAACACAAAGTAAAACGTCATAAAGAGGTTAAAAATCAAGGGGGCCAAACACATGCAGAGCAGGTTAGAGATAATGAAAACTGGAATTCAGAAGACTCAAAAAAAAAAAAAAAAAGGCACGATACACATGTGGAGAAAGTTGAAGAATTTGAAAGTAGGAAAATTAGAAAGTATAAAAAAAGAAAGTAAAGATCACAGTAGCGTAAACAAACGTAAATTATTACTCGAAAAAGGGAAAATAATCATCATGGACCAGGTGTCATTGGGGAAAAAAAAGCAGGACAAAGCGAGGTAAAAGACAGAGTAGAAAACAAAGTAAAACGTCATGAAGAAGTTAAAAAACAAGGGTGCCAAACACATGCAGAGCAGGTTAGAGATAATGAAAACTGGAATTCATAAGACTCAAATAAAACGTAGGCACGAAACACATGCAGAGCAAGATACAGAATATGAAAGCAGAAAAAAATGACAGTGTTAAATAAAAGAAGGTAAACATTGCATTAGCGCAAACAGAGAAATTATTACTCCGAGAAATAACGAAAAGGCGAATAGAGATCGAATATATGGACATAGGTGATATGTCAGAAGTATGTAAATATTGTAAGGCTTTGAAGTTTAAGTCAGAGAATTTCAAAAATGGGTTTACCTCACATACATTTATTGGTTATTTTGCAAAAAAAATTATTAACTTCTGATGATGTAGATCGTTTTGTCTGTGCTGAAATTCCAAACAGAGAAACCTATCCTGAATTATGGTACAAAGTCATTAAACACGTCTCACTGACCACCTTTAAAAGATTCAGCATATTGGGACTCGAAAGATTTCAAATATTGCTTTTACAGAAGTTCTGAAATAAAAGTGAAACTAATGAAATAGCAACAATTGAAAGAAAAAAAAAATCTTATAAAAGTGTGTATCCGGAAAACAAAAAACGGGGGTTGGCGAGCGAAGCCCCCTAGTATTTAAAAATATAAATCATTTTGTAAAAACAAAACTGCAGATTTTGGCAAAAAAAAATGTAAGAAATTAGATTTGTTTGTTTATAAGTAAATATGAGGAATCTGTTTATTTTATACAATTTAGGGATGAACTGGGTTCTGTTGTTCGGAAAGACTGAATGCAAGCAAGGAAATGGCATTTTACAGAGCTCCATGGTGTCCACTTACGCATACATCCACACTCATTTATAAATTACTAGACATTAAGCCCGTTACAATAACGGGCGCTAGAACAGTAGTGCATAAACATTAGTAGGAACAGTCTATATTAAATGGCAAGGCACCTTGTATGTGGTTGTAATATGCGTCACTGTATTGTGTGCCTTTAATTTTCTCTCTCAGTAATAATGGTTTGTATTTTTGTAAAATGCCTGTAATTTTGTCAGACAGTAATACAGTGGAACCAAAGTAATTTCCCCCATAGGATTGTATGTAAATACAATTAATCCGTTCCAGATCATATGAACTATATGTAAATATATATATTTTTTAAGATTTTAAGCATAAATATAGTTAATTATAGCATTGAATGCACATAGTAATAGTAAACTAAATGTAAAAACATTGAATAACACTAAGAAAACCTTGAACAACAGAGAAAACCAAGACTGCAAGAGTTCGCGCTATAGCCTTACGACCCGCTCGATAAAAACACCTTTTTTAATGAGTTTTAAGCACAGGGAAAAAAATAAACATTTGAAAAATCCGTAATCTAATAAACAACCAAGTAAAGTAACATTGCAACAATGCACGCGTGCGCCTGTGTGTGTGTGTGTGTCTGACTCTGTCCCGTGCCTGTGTGTGTGCCTGTGTGCGTGCGTGCGTGTGTGTCTGTCTCTGTGGCGGGTCTGCGTGTGTGTGTGTGTGTGTGTGTGTGTGTGTGTGTGTGAGTCTCTCACGGGCCTGCCCACGTGTGCGCGCATGCGTGCGTGACTGTCTCTCGCGCAGGCCTGCGTGTGTGTGTGTGTGCTTGTGCGCGCGTGCATGTCTGTCTCTCGCACGCGCCTGCCTGCCTGTGTGTCTGTCTGTCTCTCAGGCGGCCCTGCATGTCTGTCTGTCTCTTGTGCGCACGCACCTGTGTTTCTCTCTCTCTCTCTCTCTCTGCACACTCAGGGAATGCACAGGAAGAGACTAAACACGTGCCGTGTGGCTCCGCGCATGCGCACTTCACCAGTAGACACACACACGGACACCTGGACGCACACAGGGGTTTTATTAAAGAGGACTAACAAAATACCTGCGCTTTGCAGCGGCGAAGTACTGCCTTAAAATTTTTATTAAGAAGAAAATTAAACCTTTTTAAAAGGGAAAATATACCAATAATTATTTGTTAAGGATCTCTTTGTATACCACATTGTGAGTTCGGCCTTCTGGTTGTAATATGACCAAGCTGTGCGCTGAGCTTACTCTTGAGCATGCAACGTACAGTTGGCCATGTGAACAGTAATCTTGTTTCAAATCTCACAGCTTGAATTGCTGCTGTCATAATCGGTTTGAGTTTCATGGTTTGTTTCAATTCCGACAGTATTTGTAGGACTTGTGTTGAAGAGACATTCGGCATCTGTCAAGCGTTGTAAGTAAACATCAAAGTGTCCACTACTGAAATCGTCACCTGTGAATCTAAGATGTTTAAGAGGCATTGGCGGTTGTCGAAAGGTGTAAAATATTTGGCCATTTCAGTACACTTGAAAGTGGCAACCGAACAATTCAGCGGCAGCCATTAACTCACATGCAGATGCATAGGTGAAGGGCTTAAGCATTTCACTCTTATAGTGCTCCTGTGTAGTATAATTATCTCCTGTACCGTCATCAGTCCACACCTTGAACCTGTCCCAGTCATTCAATACATAAGACACAATGTTCCTCCGGATATCAAGAGTGAGCCTGATATGGCCGTGTAATATGTAACAAAGAGAATGGAAAAGGCAGGTGCCATCTCTGGGCATGGAAACCACTCGGTAAGTGACAGTTCTTTGATCGATGGTGATCACCTCAATAGACATGTTAATGGGGATATGGTTGGAATGATAAAGGAAATGGGTACCTGAACAATGTAAAGTAAGTCTAAAATACCTAAACATTAACTATAATCGTAATAAATGAACAATAAAACAGCGGAGACGCCGTGTATTAAATAAAAAGGCTGTAGTTATCAGCAGGGAGACGTGAATCCCGTGGCGAAGCAAGGAAGGGAATGTAGAGACCAGAGCGACGGACGGCCTTATATAGGCAAATACCAAATTTCTTGAAGATGGGCCCATAAGTAACAAAGACCGTTGAAAAGTTCGATATGGGGGCCGACAGTGGCATCATACCACCGAAATAAGTACCAAATTTCAGCCTTCTACCTACACGGGAAGTTGGAGAATTAGTGACATTGGAAACTTCAATATGGCGGCCGATAGTGGCATCATACCACTGAAATAAGTCATGTACATCGGTTTTGGTTAGCGCAGGGAAGCCGCCTACCAAATTTCGTGAAGATTGTGCCATGAATAAGAAAGTTCAACATGGCGGACGTTGTTGGCCGTTATGACCGTTACGCGTAGAATTTCGAAATGAAACCTGCTTAACTTTTGTAAGTAAGCTGTAAGGAATAAGCCTGCCAAATTTCAGCCTTCTACCTACATGGGAAGTTGGAGAATTAGTGATGAGTGAGTAAGTCAGTGAGCGAGTGAGTCAGTGAGGGCTTTGCCTTTTATTAGTATAGATAGAAGGTTCATTAGTTGTCAGTTATAATCATCAAAATTAAAAGAAATAAACATTTGAAATACATCAGACTGTGTGTAATGAATGAATCTAATATACAAGTTTCACTTTTTGAATGGAATTATTGAAATAAATCAACTTTGTCATGATATTCTAATTTTATGACCGGCACCTGTATAAAACATTGGTTTCCCACTGACTTAAAAGAGTAGAGTTAGGATTCTTCCAGCTTAGCAAAATACGTCTGTGTGCCAATAGTGTAGTGAATGCAATCACAGTTTGTTTGTCATTCACCACTTTAAGCCCATCTGGAAGAACACTAAACACAGCTGTTAAAGTGTTAGGAGGGATTGTGACACCAAGGCTGTCTGAAAGGCACTTAAAAATTTTGGTCCAAAATGATGATAATTTGGTGTAGGCCCAAAACATGTGGTCCAGTGAAGCTGGGACTTGATTGCAACTTTTGCAGGTTGGATCTTGACCAGGGAACATTTTGGACGATTTTAAGCGAGACAGATGTGCTTGATATAGAATTTTGAGTTGAATAATTGTATGCTTTTTGCATATGGAGTTCGAGTGAATTCTCTGCATTGCTACCTTCCACTCCTTTTCTGGTATATTGATTAAGAGATCTTTTTCCCATTGTCCTCTTGGATCTTTGAAAGGGATGGACTGTAAAATAATTTTATATATTGCAGAGATGGTGTCTAAGTCCTCGAAATTGAGCAATATTTTTTCCTGCGTGGAGGAGGGTGCAAGATGAGGAAAATCGGGCAGGTTCTGTTTAACAAAATTCCTAATTTGAAGATAGTGAAAGAAATGTATAACTGGAAAGTTAAGTTTGGATTGTAATTGTTCATAGGATGCAAAGAGGTTGTCTATATGAAGATCTCTAAGCAATTTAATCCCAAATCTTTTCCAGATATTAAAAACTGCATATGTTTACGAGGGTTGAAAGCAGTGTTTCTCTTGCAAAGGTGCCACAGATAAAAGATTCTCCATCTTAAAATGCTTTCTACATTGGTTCCATATTCTGAGTGAGTGAAGTTATTAGTTATTAGTATATTAGTTATCTATACTAATAAAAGCCCTGACTGACTGATCACTAATTCTCCAAGTTCCAGTGTGGGTAGAAGGCTGAAATCTGGCAGGCTCATTCCTTACAGCTTACTTACAAAAGTTGGACAGGTTTCATTTCGAAATTCTATGCGTAATGGTCATAACTGAAAGCTATTTTTCTCCATTTCCTGTAATGGAGTTGAGCTGGATGGCCGTGGGGGGCGGAGTTTCGTGTGACATCATCACACCTCCCACGTAATCATGTGAACTATCAACACAGTACATAGAAAACCAGGAAGAGCTCCAAAAAGCGCTAAAGAAAACATGCATTATGTAATTGAGAAGGCAGCGAAACAATAAGAAGCGAGCGACTAACATTTACAACCATATTCATGAGTGCTGCTACTTCGGAAACAAAGCACGGTGTAAACTTAAAGTTTAAGTTCATAGACAGGCTGCCGCTGGTGTTTGTCATGCCACGGTATCACGGGATACAAGTTTAATCAGAGGGCCTTGGGATATAAGCGAGTTTTGATCACTTTGTAACTAAGTTAAAATTGCAGTTGAATGGCTGTGCTTATGCAAACTCCGAAAAAACTGTGTTTGTGGGGGATTGACTGTTAAAGGCGGTGGGGGAGTCACGTCATCAACTCCCCTCCCATTCACCTCATTTCGCTCTGAGCTGAGCTCCACGGCTAACGTCGTCTTCCGAAGCAACTTTGTCACACTGTCACCAAATACTCGCAGAAAAATCCACAAGTTAATACACACCCTGTCTCTAGAGTTTCTCCACACTTAATGTATTCCTCGCGTCCCCTTTATCCCCTCTGATCTCCCATTTCAATTCAGATGCCTCCAATTTTCAGTAAGGCTCTGCTGCGCAATGACAAGTAATAAGTCTCAGGGACAGACCCTACAAAACGATGCCATTGATTTCAGGCAAGATTGCTTTTCTCCTGGACAACTATACTTGCATTCTCAAAAGTGACTTCGCGCAGCTTCGTCATATTACAACTGGAGTGCAGCCAGAAACTTTTAAGTGCCGGGCCTTACTTAACATTAAATTAAGCCGTGGACATCACAACATCACACAAAAGAGCAGCTCACGTGAACTTACTGAGCGCAGTGCGAGTGATCACTTCCATGCATCAAACCTGTTCAAAAACACATTACACAATTGACAAGGTGATGGCTTTATATGGCGTTCGTTTATAAAGCAGCGAAGAGGCTGTGTGAAGGCAACTACACAAAAAAAACAGCAGAGCGCCACACTCTGAATGTATTCCTGGCATCACCGTTATACCCCCTGATCTCCCATTTCAATTGAAATGCCTCAAATTTCCAGTAAGGCTCTGCTTCGCGATGACAATTAATAAGTCTCAGGGACACACCCTACAAAAGGTTGCCATTGATTTGAGGCAACATTGCTTTCCTCCTGGACAAAACTATACATTGCATTCTCAAAAGTAATATTTATATATATATATATATATATATATATTATATACACATACATACATATATACTAGCAAAATACCAGCGCAGCAGCTTGAAATACCGTGGATTAAATAAAACCTACACAATAACTATAAAATCATAATAAATGAACAATGAAACAGCGGAGAACCCGTGGATTAAATAAAAGGCTGCCGTTGGCGAAACAAGGAAAAAGGACTTTCTTATATATGGATTCGTTTATAAAACAGTGCAGAAGCTGTGAAAGCCGCTTCCTTCAAAAGTAAGGAAGCGACTGAAGAGACGCGGGGATGCGGTTATTGTTGACAAGGCAGCTGAAGCGCTGCATTATGGGATCTGTAGTTTATTGTGTTACCAGCGCTTCATATCCCCGGGCCATTAATAACAATAATACAGTATATAAAATGATCTCGCGGGCCGGATGTGGCCTGCTGGCCTTGAGTTTGACACATATGGACTAAATAGAACTTGAAAAGATATATTTTTTATACATTGAGCCAGCGTGCTATTGTGGTTTTGCCTGCATGCCTCAATAAGTCATCCTCCCCTCGCTCTTACTTTTTTACCGTTCATCTAATGAATACACTGAGTATGGCTTTACCAAAATAATCATTGATGGCGAATAAAGTATCCATTATTCGAGTATGTAGATTGGGGTATATATATACATATATATATACCAGCGTATCCATGTGAGGCGTAGTGTGTTAAAGAAGCTATGAAAAGAAAAGGGAAAATTTTAAAAATAGCGTAACATGATTGTCAATATACAGTAATTGTTTTGTGAGTGTTACTGAGTGTTGCTGTCATCAAGGATTTGATTATCATTATTTCTTTCAATCAGGTTATTTTTATGCGATGTGTTGTGTTCAAGTTACATTCCGTGTTTGTCGATCGTTGTAAAGATGACAGGTTTCATTCATCGATTCGTTTCTTACTGCAGCAATAAACAGCTCGTCGTCTTCTTTATCTGAGACCTGACACACTGCATGCACGGGTTTTTTTTACACGGTCTTCCTTTAGCGGGACATTGACTTTTTCCATCGTGTGCTTTGTTTCCACAGGAGCTGCATTTATGAATATGCTTGTATGTATCAGACGCTTCATATTTTTTGCTGCCTTTTCAATTGTGTAATTAGTTTTTGTTCAGCTCTTTGGAACTGTTGCTTTTGTCTGTGCACTCGTCAGTTCCGTGAGCCACTTCGGTGTACATGCATCGAAGTTTCCCAGCTGTGCTGGTGCCATGTCGTGCTATGTCCATAGCTGTATCTAATGTTACCGAAGTCCCAGCACTTAAAAATTTCTCTCGCAGTTTCGCTGAGTTTGTGCCAAACACCACCCTGACCATCTCATCTTCCTCTGCATAAGCACAGTCCTTCACCGGTGAATATTTACCCGTGGCAGTTTGCTATTGGATTGCCGCTGACGGACGGCCTTATATGGGTAGGCACTAAATTACAACGCCAGCGGCAGCCTGTTTATGAACTTAATTTAAAGTTTAGGTTTACATCGTGCTTTGTTTCCGAAGTAGCAGAACTCATGAATATGGTTATATATGTCACTTTCGCTGCTTCTTATTGTTTAAGCTGCCTTCTCAATTATATAATGCATGTTTTCTTCAGCGCTTTTTGGGCCTCTTCCTGGTTTTCTACGTACTGCGTGATTACGTGGAAAGCGTGATGATGTCACACGAAACTCCGCCCCTCATCTCCATTACAGTAAATGGAGAAAAACAGCTTCCAGTTATGACCATTACGCGTAGAATTTCGAAATGAAACCTGCCCAACTTTTGTAAGGAAGCTGTAAGGAATAACCCTACCAAATTTCAGCCTTCTACCTACAAGGGAAGTTGGAGAATTACTGATGAGTGAGTCAGTGAGGGCTTTGCCGTTTATTAGTGTGTATATATATATATATATATACACACACACACACGTACAGGTTCTTCTCAAAAAATTAGCATATTGTGATAAAGTTCATTATTTTCTGTAATGTACTGATAAACATTAGACTTTCATATATTTTAGATTCGTTACACACAACTGAAGTAGTTCAAGCCTTTTATTGTTTTAAAATTGATGATTCTGGCATACAGCTCATGAAAACCCAAAATTCCTATCTCAAA